>NW_022170663.1:7870372-7872052 GCF_008802855.1 Photinus pyralis
ATGTTTGACGGTTTAGGACCGTTAAACGGCCCTCTTTCACCGTTTAGTTAAACCTCTAATCTAAACCGAGTTTAACGTTAAACCGCAGTGGTGCAATGCATTAAACTAAGCTTACAGCTTTAAACGCCAGTTTAAGCTAATCTACAGTTTAAACCATGATTGAACAACCGGGCCTTAAACGTTTAAAATCCTATCGTCCCTATTGGTAAACCCTTTAGCATAAAATTAGGAAACAATTCGGTTCATTCCGCTTTCACTGATGTCTCATTGTTGCAGTCAAAACTTGGAAAAATACTGATTTAGAATATTTTTTGAAGAGTTTATGTAACCCGTATTTAAGCCTCTCTTTGAAACAAATATATCTTTTTACTCCTTCTTATAGATCAGCAATAATTCCAAAGTTATTTAATAAATTGAAATACATTTATTTAAAAGTAAACATTGAAGTTGGCCTATTTCAAACAGACACAAAAAAGAAACAAACAACCTATAATTCCTACTAACTATATATTAACGAAAATACCACTAAATTTAAATAACCCTACCTTAAAAATGTGAGGATTATGTACATGTAAAAACCAAGGACGAACAAAATATATTGAAAACTGTAAAAGTAGTTAAGACATTGGACGGACAAACGGACGGTCAGACCGACGGATCACGGACGGACAAAGAAAGTGCTTACAATAGCATACCCAATTTCGTCGGAAAATGCGCTCAAAATATACATCAACCCGCGAACATAGCGCGTGTAATTAGACAAAGGGGTCTAATTAGAAACTCGCAAAGATTTGTTAAAATAAGAATTTATGGTATTATCATTAAATTAAAAATAAACCGATGTATTATCTACGATTTCATTATAAATTTAAATTATAGCGAGTTTGACATTACCCTCGAAAACTTGTGGTAACAAGGAAAACTTTCACCGAGGATGTGTTTGCACAAAAGACGATGTTTTAGCAGGAGGTCTCACTGAACTGAAATGATTGTTAAAAGTTCCATTTAATTAAGAGAATTTTTAATGGCGATGGGTAAACAATAGATAGACCATTGAGAAAGAAAAACTAAGTTTCGTCGCGGGAACTGCAAATGGATTGCCTTCATGCACAGTAGAATGTATGACATTCATACAGGCAACCAAATCATTAATAATATACTAGAAACTGTTGTAACAATTATCATATTCAAATAGAAATAGCTAAATAAGGCTTAGCTACTCAAGTAGACCATTGATTATGTACTTAATCAACGTCACCTTAGTCTTAGTATCCGTTGGAGTGAACAGGGGGGTGGGGGAGGGGGTTTGACAGAAGTTTATCACAAAGCCAAATGCTTTTATGATCTAACGTCTTAGGCCAGTATGATAATGACATTCGTAACATATTGTCGCGAACATTCCAGAAATTTCGATAGACATCGAGGCGCGGTGAAAGATTAGTCTTCGGCGATAAAGAACAATGGTGGATGTGACGTAATTTTTCTTCGAAATATGACGTGTTTTGTTATAGAACATTCGAACAGACCCGCGAACACTAGAGAACTATCGACTTTACTATATAACCAAATGGAATTGCTTTTCCGTTTAGTTCCATCTTCAAGGCGCGTGCTATGTTATAAATTGTAACTGATAAATAATAATTACTGTTATAAATGAATCCATTTTAAGACTGTTATAAA
>NW_022170663.1:7872152-7890995 GCF_008802855.1 Photinus pyralis
ACAACAATATACTTGAAATCGTAAAATTATAACGATAAATATTTAAGCACGCATTTAAAAAAAAACTTAAAATATTCATGCTGATTCTAACATTGTGACGAACCATAACTATTTTAATTTAATGTTAGACTCATTTAGATGATTGTACGCTTTTCTACTGGATTGTCTTAATGCAATCTAAATTTTTGTTGGATTTAATGCACTTAATATTTGGCGATCGTGCATTGAATTAAACCGTTCGAACATAAATTTTTTTTAACTGCATGATCTTGTGTTGCCAGGGTTTAAGTACTTCTTTGCGCATCGTGTTGTAACCATTGTTCGGATTAAAAAAAAACGATTTATTTCTAAACCCTAGCAACAGTATCTCCGATTAAGTAAGTTTTTACTGTCCAATATCCTAATTCTTTGAAACGCTCTGCCGACGACGTATGAAAAGGGTAAGAGCTAATTCCTTAACAGCGCGTTTTTGCAGACAAGTATGCGATTGATGAGTACTGACACCCAAAGTACATATATTGAGAATTCGAGAGTGAAAAGTTGGCGTAGTCAATCAGTAACGTTGATTTGTTGATAGTCTTCTAGACGCTTAAAAGTAGCAACAGTTTCTAAGTGATTTTGCCGCAGTGTGAACCATCTGTGAGCAAACCACTCCAGTCGATTCGCTAGCCCAAGCAGTTTGTTGTCACTCTCAGCACTGGAATTCATTAAATATATTTTTTTAAGCCAAACGGCTATCAGTAGTTTTGGCAGGTTAAGTTATGTATTTGTCTTGTCTGCACATGTGCGCTTAAATTTGATCTAGCGTGAGTTCTTTGCATTTAAAGTAATTTAACAACGTTATTTAATTAGTATATTGTGTGTCATCGGCGTATGATGTAATAAATGTAGAATCGCCATCATCGCCCTCTTTCAGATACGAAAGCAGGTCATTGCTGTAAAGAATAGATAGCGCCGGACCGAGAATTGAGCCTTGAGGAACTCCTATTAAAATGGGTTTAGACAAACCACGTCTGACCCTGAGGTAATTCAACGAATTGCGTTCAATCTCGAAGATAGGATTCAAACAAATTGAGAGTAGTACCTCGAATGCCGTATTGAAACATTTTGCTAATTAATTTGTTGTGGTCAACAGTATCAAAAGCAGCCGAAAAATCAATAAATAAACCGACAGTTAAAAGACGCTTGTCAACTGCAGAAACCGCTTCTGCAATATATTGACATAAAGCTGTATCAGTCGATCTGCCTCTCATAAAGCCATGCTGAGAATCATTGATGATATTATTTTTTGTTAAATAATTGATAAGTTGATTATTAATTAGATATTCGAGTACTTTAGAAAAACTAGAAAGCAGACTGATTGGTCTGTGGTTACATACATCACTTGGGTCACCTTTTTTTAACAAAGGTTTCACAATTGCGGTTTTTAAACGACTTGGGTAAACACCAGAGAGGAAGCGAAGCATAAATTAATAATGTGACATAGGGGGCTGGCTATTAAATTGTTGACTAATTTTAATAAATTATTATTTATTTCGTCCACTCCAGAGGATGAAGATGGCTTCATTGATCGAATAGCAGAGACTACGTCATCTTCAACCAGCGGGGCCAGGAACATTGAAGTACTAAGCGATGTGGAAGGGGAGATATTTCCTTTGGAAATTGCAATGCTAGGGCGATTATAAAAACGACTGAAGTGAGTATCAAATAAGTCAATTGCCTCGGAATCAGAAACAGTCTCTCCATCCCTGACAATACTTATACTGTTTACGCTCTTAGTCCGACCATTTAACGAGTTTATAACAACCCATGTAGCTTTAGTTTTATTTACGGATTTAAATATTTTAGAATCAAAGTATCGTACCTAGGCCTCGCTTCGTCCGTTTTAAATTTTAGGTTGGGTTTGGGGTAGGTGTAAAAATAAGGAACGGAATTTTAGGATTTTAAATTTTGCATGAAATGGGCTTCATTCACATACTTCCAAGCACCTACATAGCTACATTCGAAAAAATGTAATATCTTTGCAATTAAAAAGTTACTAAATAAGAGGAACAAATTAGTGACAGAAAGTTGTCATCCCTCCGCTAATTTTATACAATTTTACGCTACCTATAAAAAGTTGTATAAAGACATTCCGGACAACTTGGCATTAAATGCCTTTGAAAGACAATTGGAGATAATTAGCTGAGCGAGACAATGACAATTCTCTTAAGTAAAAGTAAAAAAAAGGATAGATAATCGTATCGCGATCAATGTTATACACACGTGTCTCGAAAAATGTGTTTTAACGATGTTTGCTCGCATTTTCGTGATATGCTTTCAACGAGAAGGGTAGTTCTTCACGAGTCCTTGTATTATATGGATTCTCTAATTGGGATGCGCCTTTCATGCAGCTTTACGTTTCCATTCTTCTGTTGGTATATTTGGAATCATTTTAACTGCTCGTTTTCTTGTAAACACGTTCCTTTCTACCCAGTTTATAAAGTCAAAGGTTGCGGGTATTGTTGACGTTCTAAATCGCGCGTACGCAAAAATTTGTATCGCATTTCTTATGCGTCGCTTCAATTTGCGAAGGATTTCGCTCCTTTTTGCTATGGTCTTTTGAGACTCGTGTTATTAGTATAGTCAAGATTGTATATCTACATACAATAGATTTATAGGTCATGCTGCGAAATTAAAAGGTGGTGCGTCAATAATAAACCGAGCTATTTTAGGGTAGTTCAAAGTGAAAACTCGCACACATCAGTATTTATAACCTGTATGCGTACCTGTATGTGTACCCTAAGGTACAGGGTGGTGTTTTTAAGTTGACCATTAAAAGTATTTCAGGAACGGTTTGGAATTTCGAATCTAGACCCACTAACTTTTTTGAATAATTGATCAAAAGGAATCAGCATGTATTACTGCCTGGTCTAAATTGTTCAAAACATGGGTTTTAAATTTCTGCGCCTCAATCACTGCACGACCTATACAGATGACACTTCGTTAGTCGTATCGGGCAGAGATGCTACAACTCTATCCACCAAAAACCTGAATTTGTTACAAAGAGCATTTAAAAGGTTTAAAACCTAATAAAGATAACTCATCCAAAGCATATAAAACTTTCTTTTTTAAAAAAAGAATCTCGCATGATGGTCGGTGCTAAATATCGTGCCCAGAAATTAAAAAAAAACATTATCTGAGTACATTATTCGAAATTTGTGCTCCCCTCTTGTTTATTTATTTATTTAGTAACAAAAGGGGACTTTCCCTTTTCCTTTGTCAGTAGTCAACGGTTCTGGCTTTAACAACTTAAATAAGCAAAAGTAAAAAACAAATACCAAAATGCTATAACAAAGAGGTAAGAGTTTCTTGACGCGCTACCGATTAGATTTTGTCATAATAGTATGCAGTAACGCTTTTCTGAAATAATTTTAAGTGTACATTAAATATATTGGCATTGGTCTGGGGTGATTCTGGACTAAATGGGAACCGGTAAAAAGTTTAAAGATAATTAATTAATGCTTTTCTGGGAAAAGTAACATTTCCATACATCGAAACATTGGTTAATTATTCCAATGAGTAAAAAAAATTTTAACACCCAATTTAGAGAATCATGAAGCCTAATTTGTTCCTGATATAAATTGTTAACCATCTTTCAAATTTCTAGAGAGATATAGAGAGGGTGTAACTGTCACACAATACAACATAAATAAAAAACACAATAAAGTACAATAAATAATATAAATATTATCTATAAAAAAGAAATGTAGGTGTATATATTAAAATTCTTTTTTTTTTAAATATAACTAGTATTTTTTGATATTCGCAAAGAAATCATCCAGCGTGTATAGCACCATTGACTGAAGAATTTTTCTAATTTGGTTCTTAAAAGGATTGTAATACATTTGACATGTGCCAGAAGGACATTATAAAATCTCACCCTCATCTGTAGGTAGGATGAGTTATGCACCTTACTTTTTGATCTCATTATAGAAAATTTATTTTTTGTTCTCGTATTATGAGTGGTTATCACAATTTAATGAAAATAATTTTTTGTTTTTGAACACGTAACATAAACATTCAAGCACATATTATGAATAGACAGTTGAAATCTGAAAGTTATTAACGTACGGTTTGCAGGATTCCCGTTTCTGTAGCGAAAACATTACCCTGATTGCTCTTTTTTGAGCCTTAAATATGCTAGCGATTCTATGACTAGTAGCATTTCCCCATAATGAGATACCGTATCGCACCTTACTTTCAAATATGGAATAGTAGATTTGCAAAAGGGTTTTATGGCCACATAAATTATTATAACGGGACAATGCGAAAATCGATTAATGTAATTTTGCTCTCAGATGGCCAATGTGATCTTTCCAACTAAGTTCTGTGTCTATAATAACTCCTAAGAAGGTACAGGATTGACACCTTTCTAATTGAACTGACTGGTAACGCAGTGGAGCGATATCAAAACCCAATTTTTTCTTATAAAGAAGAATTTTTGTTTTTTCCAAATTGAGTAAAAGTTTATTTGCATTAAACCAATTAATAAGAGTTGATAACGCACGTTTTAAATTAATTTAACTCTTCTTCAACACAAGCCACACTAGCACTAGTGTCCTCTGCATATGTGGTGATATCACATGAAGATGGATCGAAGCAATTAAATAGGTCATTATTAAAAATTATAAATAATATAGGACCAAGGATAGATCCTTGGGGTACTCCATACTTAATTGGTTTTAATTCGGATGCAACTTCAATAATTTGTCCCGAGGAAAAAATTTGCTCGACTGCAACATATTGCCACCTATCACTAATAAAGGATCTCAATAAATTTAGAGTCACGCCTCTAATGCCATATGAGTGTAGGTCGTCCACTAACAAGTCATGATCAACCCGATCGAAAGCCGTCGACAAATCACAACTTGTCGATGCTACAACCTTGCCATTATTATGCGCAGTGTATATGTAGAGTAACATACTTTCTAAAGCAGTGATAGTTGATTTATTTACTCTATAGCCATGTTGTGAACTATTAAACAATTTATGGATTTCCAAAAAGGCAATTAATCTAACTTTTATGAGAGATTTTAGTATTTTCGATACGGAATTTAAGATCGAAATTGGTCTATAATTTTGTGATTCTGATGTAGATTTTGATTTGTGAAGTGGGTTAATTTTCGCAATTTTACCATGGCTTGGAAAAGGCCCAGAAGAGAAAGAAAGGTTAATTAAGTAAATCAAAGGTTGATATATTTCATCAAACATTTCTTTATATATTTTTATAGGAATATCATCGTGACCGCAAGTTAACGTATTATTTAAATGATTTACAACATTGAACAATTCAGTTTTTGTGACAGGCAGCAAATAGAATGAATTTGGTGAAGATGGGATAACTTTCGTAGTTTCGTATGTTGGAGGTATGTTTTTTCTACATTCATGCGCAACGGAAACAAAATAGTCATTGAAAATATTAGCAACGTGTTCAGAATCAGTAATAACCTTTCATTTTGGTTTAAAGAAATAGATGTAGTATTTTTTGTTTGTTTATTTAGGTTTTTATTTACCACGTGGATTTTATTTTGTTTCTTGAATTCATTATAATTCTTTTAGTTTGCATCTTTTTTGCTTGTGCAATAACTTTTTTAAATATTTTCTTGTAACGCTTGAAGTGATTTCACTTTCAACGAGTAGTCAAATTTACCAAGAGATGCACAAGGCGCTCGATCATCCAATTTTCAGAATTACTGCCACCTTTCAAAAGGACAGAATGGACTGTAATTTGTAGAAAGATTCGACTTATCGATAAATGTAAGTTATTTGAATGTTGTTTTTTCGTAAATTGTTCACAGCGGAATCAACGGAAGGGTTTACAGCCTGAGCGAGTCAATTTTCACCATTCAAATTTGCAAATTAGATGTGAAACAAATCCAGTCCAAGTTTTGTACAATTCGCCAAGTAAATACACAAGTCAAATGACTACATTTCATCGAGTAGGTACAAGATATTCTTTTATCGTGGCGTTTGCAGCGTCCAGTTGTAACCAGGAGTGAAATCATATCAAGTGGATCTAATTTATTATGCGAATCCTCGCCGTTAAATAAACTAGGAACAAAAACAGATTTGGAACTATTTTCGGGTACTCCATTAATATTTGACCAATAATTTAAACCAGTCAGATTTTATAAATCACGATAATTCGATTGCCTCCTGGGAAAAAATCTCGCTCAAAAGCACACCTAAAATAAAATTATCCGATTAAAAATCAAACTCTTATAGATTTACCCCCGAATAATAAAAATGACAAAAATCAGGTTTATCAAGAAACTAGGCGGAATAAAAACGGATTTCATTTAAAGGTAAAAAGCTTCTTCAACCGGAATTCCATACTCGGATACTATGAGAGATCAAATTCCGATTGTGATACCGCTCATACCGACATCAGGCAATGTTTATTAAATAGTTCGATGTAGGTAGGGCAGGAAAACTAGCGCCCCCGTTCCATGTTTATAAGGCTTTCCAGGACAATTAAAGCCGATAGCCGTATCTTTCGATCGCCGACTCGCACATACATGTTTGAATATTAAAGGACGCTTGACTCATAAAACGCGCCAATCCCAATAGTTAATCATTAAAGGATTTTTCAGTAATTCGTTACACGGGTCGAGTTTGTTGCGTAATAGCTTTAAGGGCGAAATTTATTGATGTGTATAAACCTTTACAACACAAACATGGTAGAATGAAAAGTCTTCTAACCGTATTTTCAATGCTTTTTACTCAAAGGGTGGTCGTTAAAGAGGATATTCGTGTACGACACTTCCAATAACGGAACGCGCGGAAATTCACTTGATAAGGAAAACTGTGCGCCTTTTTAAAGCGGAAACGCCATTTCTATACAAAACCTATATTGGCAGAAATGGACAGCAAGTTGAAAGGGTTGCTAAATATTTTCAAGTGAAAGTCGGCTCTTCTATGTACGGCCCATATTGAGAAGGAATTTAGGTATATGTATAAATTTCCAGTTGAAGGCCAATGTAGCTTTGGTAGATCCACGATGGCACCGCCAGTTTTACGCATTTTGTTTGCGATCGAACTGAAAATTAAAGCTGCTGTGTTGTATAATTCCAACAATGGTTCGGGGGCTAAACGAGTAGTAACGGAATAGCTGCGAACAGAAATTAAACGAACAAAGGAATAAGACAAAAACGCTTAATTCCATTGTTACAACACAATAACTTGTTTTTAATAATAAACAAGCAAACGATTCGAGTGTGAACTTGGGTTGGAAGCATTATTAATTTAGGCGAAGTGTGAAAGCTCATTTCAGTTCACGCAAATGCTGTAACGAGTGATAGCATTGCGCCGCACTCGGTTCTATTAGCACAATGGCTATGAATTTTTAATCCAATTAATAAAATACTCGCAGCTGGAAACCACATTAATATTATAAAGTTCATAGTTAGAGCGCGAAGACGAAGATTGAGACCGCAATTTTCAGGAGAATATAAATTTTTCGATTGAAGTTACTTGCCAGTTTCGCAAGCAAGTTGGTAAAGTCCCCGAAGTTTTGTACTCAACGAAATCCCTTCGTTACAGTTGGCGTTTCGTAAAAACTTCTGTATATTATTCACAATTTTGTGTTGGCATTTGATACTAAAGCGGTCAGGGATACCTCGAATTGGGTACTCAAGCGACTTTCCCTTCGTCAAGTAAAACTCGGATTGTTTACGATTATATTCCAGAAGGAGTTTTCGTGGTTATGCTCAAACTGAACCTTTTTTTAAACATTTAAATGAAATGGTCATATTTTTAAATTGCTTAATTTTACTTAGTTTCTAAGAAAGTTGTTGATCAAGGTTTCTTAGCTGAAATTTTAAAACCCTTATATTGTTTATGGTCTAATTTCAGAGTAAGGTACTGTAATTTTCACTTAGCATAAAAGTAAAAAGTTGTGTACGTGCACTTTAAAGTTTAGACGTCGTCGTTGTGAATAACAAAGGAATGGAATTTTTTAAATAGTCGCAATGGCTTAGTTAGTAAATTCTGGCGTTCACTTCGGCAAACAAAAAAATACTAACAAGAACAATCAACCACGGCCCATCATACTCTAATTCATAAATTATAAACACGAGACTCGTCTCCTTCTCTGGAACCCTTGTTGATCTTAACAAATGTGCATATACAGTTGGTGCCTGCTTCTAATGCATTGTAAACGACTTTGAAGAGGGTCTGTTAACTTGGCCCCCCACTGAGAGATTTGATAGTCGTATTATTTTGAAATGAATGCGCTCGTTATGCGCTCATATGCGCCACCGATAATAACTCTTGCGCCATTATCGTTTTTTAGAAATCCGAAAAAACATTGGGGGGGGGGCAAGTGAACGTAGCCCCCCCCCAGTACGTATTTTGTCCCTTGTAACTAGGTCACCTGATACATTTGGTTATGCGCTCAATTGCGCCACTTTAATTAAAGCTAGCGCCATTACGGTTAATCCGTGACAAATTTTCAAAAAGTGGGGGGGCCAACTTAACGTTTTCAAAAGTTACTTTTTTTAACATGTTTTTTCTACTACATCGTACCTTTCATCATGCGCTAAAATGCACCGTAAACAAAAATCTTGGCGCCATGATAATTAAGGCGGATTTATAATGACACCAATCCAAAGAAGACTTTTTTTCTTTATCTAATGATATACGAATTAGTTCATTTTCAGTTGTATTTCGAGATTGTTTATAATTTTGTATTGCTGTCTGTCTGTTCGTCTGTCCGTGTGCACGCTAACTCATAACTGAATAATATCATCGACATTCGCTATTTTGTGTCGAAATTTAATTCTATTCATAGAAAATCGTGAACAAAAGTACCAGTTTCCATACAATTTTTTGACAAAAAAAGCCATGTAATTTGATAACTACGCAAAAAATTTAATTGGCTAACCTGTTGAGAAGCGAGATGTTTTAGTTTTTACTTTTACTTGTATGTAATATTATTTCTAGGTAATTTTTGTGGTGATGGCATTTTCAAAATTTCTGTACATAAAGTCGATTTGTGGTTGAATTGGAGTTTTCGCAAAAAATGTTTGAATGGGGTGGAATACTTCTCGTTTATTTGAACGTTTGATTGCAGTATGAGGTAGAAGGGACATCTTCTTTGTAATTTAAATCTTGAAAAAATGTATCAGTCATTTTAACGACAAAAAATAACATGGTTACCTTGTTTTGAGTAAGGCAAAGGAATTGAATTAATTTTCAATAACTTTCGATTGCAGCTTTTGTAAATATCACATGAATTAAGGTGATTTTCACAAACGAATTTATAATTTAATTCTTCATCGTCTAGCCCGGCAATAACAGAATTTCCACAATTTATTTTCCTTGCCGTCATTCGAGGTTTGTTTTTGATAGGAAATTTAAAATAACTAATGTTTTTAGTATTCATTATTTTATCCAAAATTCGGGAATAACTCCAATTACCAAAATCATGTTAAGCCATGAAAATTGTTTACAGAATTGACACGCTCGTTAAAATACATGGAAAACAAATGTCGCGTACAGTAACTATTTCCGCCGTCGTTTATTACAAATACTTTATCTTCAGTGAATAAATTTTACAAAAAAAATTATTGACAGTTGTCATAAACTGATATTCATTTCTACTTTGAATATCGAATAACGAATTTTTGATAAAAAAAATCCGATACAACTGAATACCGAACGATCCTCGAGATCTTCAGGCATCCATCATTTTTACAACGCGCCTTAAGAGGTAGATTCTGTCCCACCAGATCGGAATAGCTTGTAAAACAAATTGTTGAAACGGAGTTAGTTTAGCATCACTCCGTTTTACAATATTGTCAAAATTGATGGCATTAATGGAAGGGGAGGTGCGAGGGGAGTTATCTAAATAAGTTCACGAGGTCCGTGAAGCTAGCCCCGCCACTTCACAAAACGGAAGTGGGACACATGCCATAATTTAGGGCTCATTAGGGCTGTATGTCTTAAATTTTGGGCTTCAATTTTTCTAAAAAAAAATTGTTATTGTTACCTCCCCAATATGTAACATAATATACTAAAGTCGCGGATTTACTTCAATAGTTTAGCATAATTAAAGACTAATTAAAGCCTCTTGTGCGCAGTTAGTTTCAAATCGAAAAATTAATTTTTTCCCAAAAAAAGCGAATGGGCTGGCTTCAGCATTATGCTAACCCCGCCACTCACGTAATTCAAAAAATAGTTGGGTAAAAAAGATATGTTAACAATATTAAAAAAATTATGGTGTTATAACATTTTTGAACTCAGAAAAAAATTCTGTATCAAATGACACAAATAGTAAAAATTACATCTATAAGAAAAAACAAAGTTGATGATGGTCAACCGGAGACGAAAGGTCGGATTTAAAATTTAAAACTAGCATCTTGTAGGGGCTATTTCGTATTAAAAGACATTTTTGAATTTTGAATTCAGAAAAAAACACCTTATCACCGTATGCATAGATTTCAGAGGGACGTTTACAGTAGATTTGTTGCATCTTAATAATGAGTTTTGACCAGCAATTAGTCGTTATTTTTAATTACCTACTTCTCATCGTAAAAATCCTACCCTCACTTTAAATGTGAGTTTGTGCAAGGGGAAGAAAGAAAACTTAAAAATTAGGTACGCGCATTCCAGTGCATACATTTCCGCTTTCCGTTTCCGTTGATACAAGAAGAAGAATTTTAGTTCTCTATGTCAGATTTTTCTAAAATTCTTTTTATCCAAATGTTATTTCGGATCTTATTCAGAATTCGAGTACTGATGTCATTTACGCAATTTGATTGGCTCTTTCAAGTTTATAAGAGTTTTAGTTAAGAGTTAGTCAATGTTAGGAATTTTTTTGTTGTGTCGGAACCCAGTCGTGCCCAGAGAAAATTTTAAAAAGAAAAAGGAAACTAATTGGTGTCATTTGAGCTAGCTAGGTAGCTGTCTGTTGGGTGGTAGAAGTAACCCCATACCATTGCAAACTTATTCATTTGGCGCCCACAGTATTAAAACAGCTATAGTAGTTTTCCTAATTTGTGTGTTTGTACAAACGCAACGTGTTTAAATTTTTTTTTTAAACAAAATATACAATTTTTATTTAACTAGATTATAACAATTAAATTGTTACATCTAAATGTAAAGGGAAAATATAGACGGGAGGTATCACGTTTGTATGCGGAGAGATTGAAAATGAATTGTAGTGTAAACATGTGTTTAACTGTTTACGTAAGGATGATATACCTACGTAAGATCTTTAACTGCATGTATATGTGCCCAAGAGACTATCTATGCAAATAATGGTTGAAAGCAGAAATTTTAAAGGTGAAGTTAACAAATTCTAGCCACGCGACGCTGCGTCGGTTAAAAGCGATAGAGCTCTAACTTAATTTTACATAATTTGGGGTTGTCGATATAAACGGCGACCTTTATAAAAACTTTATCTAATAACCCTTTCGCAAAGAGGTTATTAATTTTGAATGTGCCTCCGCAAGTTAGGTATTACTCTGAAAACTTACCGTGGCTGGTATCCTATTACACCTGTAACAAAACAAAATAAATTTAATACACTTGCAAATATAAATCAATATTAAATACTACTATAGAAGGCGGGGTTATTTTTCACATGAAAAAGTAGTATATCGTGATTAAAATCAATTTTCTCCATCGTGAAATACTTCTTCTTGTATATAAAGAAGTAATAGCGTACATTCTTCGTTTTAAAAGGCGACTAAAGCGCAATTTTTTAATTATCGACAACAACAATTTTGACTGTGGGCTAGTTTTATAAAAATCATTTTTATTCCAAATTTCATTGCAAGCGCAAACTGAATAAACCCAATTCCCGAAATGACTACTGGTTTTACTTTACAGCGGCAAGAAGGCCGACCACCTTCTGAAAAATTACACCTTTTTTTAAAAAATGTGTATTTCAATCGTTAGGTCTTTGTCACTAAAAGGATCATTATTGTCTAAAGCTAAACCGTTGTAAGGACTGGTCAAAAATGTTTCAAAATAAAGTTATTTCTATATTCTGAAGGAAAAGGAAGGTTCAATAATTTAATCCATCTGGTGACAGATCTACAGAACCTTAAAAGCATCTATTATGGTCGTGAACGTTTTTTCATGCTATTACTTTTTTCGTCATTCTAAATTTTTAGGATAAAACAATCGTCCGAACATCCCTCAAGTGCATTCACGCAGAATTTGAGTGTCTCCTATTAAGAAACCTATTATTAAACTATGATGGATGCCAACACTAATATTCGAAATACTGATTGATAATTAAATAACATTAAAAAGGGTATGAATTTAGGCACCTCTCGTCTAAAATGAATACTTTGACTCAATGCTAAATAGAGAGACGAAAAGGAGAATGCGGTCGTTAATTACAAATATGGGGCAAATGAAATTAGGGAACTTTACATACTTTGTTTACGAATTTTAATTCAGTCCATAGCCGCTGTAAGAAGTTTCACCGAGGAAAAGCAAAGATTCAATGTTTTAAAATGCAATTTATAAAGAAATATAATTATAAGAAAATAACAAGCCTTCTGTATATTATTAAAAACCAATTTAAAGGGAGCTTTTTCATCTGAGCTTAAGACGTTTGCCCATATTTTTCTATGTAAATAATCTGAAATGTACCAAATTATGCCAAATCAGTTTGAAATACGAGTCAATGTAGCAATAAGGAAATAGTGCGTATCCATGCCTTTTTTGTGTCCGTCTGCCTCAGGAGATTAACCCCCGAAGCTCAAAATCTAATCACTTCTTCTCTTAGTTGTGGCCTTTGGGTAATTTGAGGTGTATTCGTCAAAGCATTTTTGAGCTATTGTGCAAAGGACCGGCCGGCCGGATCTCTCGACTTTTAGATGTTTTCAGTGCATTTCCATCGGGATTTCCCAATTTATGTAAAAATGCAGTTGTTACAAGTTTTCAGGCAGGACCGCATGTAAAAAAAAATTGGGTGAAAGAGGGGATCAAGGCAAGCACTTTTTCCAAAACCGGGGGTCCAATGCTAGGTCTAACGTGTTTCGTTTGGGAGTCACCCCCAAAGAAGTGGTGAAATTTGGATTTCACCTTAATTTTTGTTCTCAGAAATCATAAGAGATAGGTTCAAACATGGGTGGCACATCTTTGAATAGGTTTTCGGTCATGCCGTATCCGATTTTGAAATTTTTTTTTCAAAATTTCTACCACGAAAGGGCGAACTCCTACTTAGAGGTGCGAAGAAAAATTCTGATTTAGATGAAATTTGGTATCTGGGGTTTTTGAACATGAAAATGACGAATTTTGAATTAGTTTTTGAAAATTCGAAAAAAAATTCCACTACAATTCTTCGTCGGACAACGAAAATGGAGAGAATTCCACGAAATTTGTTGTGTACATACTTGATGCGTTAAGGAACAAAATTGTCGAAGAGTTTTTTAAAATAACTTTTCAAACAAAAGTTATACTCATTTGAAGATTGGGCCTTCGGGATACAGTGTTCCCCGCCTACTAGTGAGTGATCTAATTTCGCATGTATTTAATTGAAAATGTCGCAAATAACAAAAAAATAACGATTTGCACGAGGCAATGTGTTCTAGAAGCACAATTTCCCGTGTAAACCATTTCACCATTTCAATTTCCTCGAATAATGAATACATTTTTATTTTATTTAACAAATTTTATAAACGAATTTTCTATTACAAGCAATAAATGTGATCACCCTGTACCCCTGTTTCTATTACAAGCAATAAATGTGAAATCAAAAATAACAGAAGGGTTACTTTTTGTTTTAGAAAATTCCATGGCATTACAGATTATTGAAAAAGATGCGGGGTTTATTTTCCAATTTTCCATCTTTATATGAAAAAAATTAAAAACTAATACGGTTGATTGGCGTAAACATTTTTTTTCTACAAAAAGCTTTGATACATTTTTGCTCTAAAATAATTTGAGGAGCCAATAATCGCATGTTATGAATTTTACATTGAATTCCCTATGATGCGTTACGCAAATCATCACCCTGTATATTTAGCGCATTTTTTTTAAGAATTAAAAAACATGTGTTATTGTTTGCGTTTTGTCCGTTCGTCCGGACCCTTTTCTACTGTTTTGAACTATGTACTTCTAGGAGAATGGTCCTAGATTCCTGGAATTTAGGAGGGGGTGGTATGAATTATTTCTTGAGATGCTTGTTTTTGAAAATAAAATAGTGCATAATTTATTATTATAATTAATAAATTCCTTTCCCCTATCTGACCGTATCGAAAATAGGCTTGTAACTTTTATGTGTTGAAGACGTTCGTGAGATTGGATCCATCGGAAGAACGAATTTTGGACTATAGGAAGCAATAAAGTGAATTACAAATTATGAAATTATACTTACAAATTAGTAAAGTCGATGTACTAAGCATTACCATTGAATAATAAATCAGATTTATTATTCAATGGCATTACTTAGAACTACATACGGGGTGTTAATATTAAAACTTGCAGTCGGTCATATTTTCCAAACTAAAGAAGATATTGAAAATCTCGCAAAACCGTTTCGGAGGTATCGAGGGGGAACCAGAATGACGTTATGAGTGACTTGGGCAATTTGCCATATATCCCTCTATGTCAACATTTAATTTTTGTTAAATTGTCTTCATAAACATTGACTTTATTGGTACCAGTGGAAAGTATTTTTCAGTAGCTTTCCAACGATGAGTCACAAGTGTGGGGTTGCCATTTAGTATTTTTGAAGAGGGGGGTGTAACTCATAACGCCATTCTGGTTCCCCCTCGATAAGCCGAAACGGTTTTGGCGATTTTCAATATCTTCTATAGTTTGGATAATATGGCCGACTGCAAGTTTTAAAATTGACACCCCGTATAATGATAGATTACGATTAAAAACGTCACATGCGACACATAATTTTTGGGACCCTTGTATAACTGTTTACCTCCTTGTTTCCACTCTCTAAATGAACAAATTTTTTACGAGATAAACCGATGTACCTATAGCATCCACGAGTTTCTAGATAACTACCTCAAGACTCTTTAAATTATTTTTTGTTGTTTGTATTTTTTAATTATTTGTTTTTTTAATGAATTTTCATGTTATTTATGTAATATTATTCTATATGTTCATGTATTTTATACGGCTTTAATTTTGAAATTATTAAATGTATAATCAACATTATTATTTCTCCACTAACATCGTTATTAAATCAATGTCTTCAATGCAGTACGTTTCCATATGTCCTATAATTAGCATGCGTTATTCCCCTTTAAAAAGTGGACTACTGCAAATTTTCTCGAGCTTAAACACCAATTTCTGCTTGTCAAAATAGCAAATAAGGTAGGTAGGCTTTTTCCATTCTTTTTGTTTTGTGAGGCAAAATGAAGTCTTATTGGAATGCCAGTCCTGTTAAAAATAAAACCGACTGTAGAAATGACCAACACCAGCGAAAGTGAATAGTAATTTTTATGTAGGACGAGAAAATCGTGAAAACAACGAAAAAGAGCCCACGGCACACTCATGGCATTTTCTCATTAAAGTACATATTGCAATAAAGTTGTACTCCGGTATTATAGCTTCTGGGAAGAAATTTATCGTGCAAAGCGTAAAAGAATTTCGCACGCAGTTTTTTGTATACTAGTAATAGCAGTATAGAGAACGTATCGAGATTCGTTTAAGTAACTACAATTGCATTGCGAACAAGGATTTATAACAATATCAATCATTTAAAAGTTTGCAAGTAGCCAACAAATACCTATTTCAATTACTCAACTTCGTCGGTAAAGTATAGACTCCTGCGTTCCCTACGCAAGACCTACACAAATTTGTGTCTTTTCGCTGGATTCATTACGCCTGCATACTTTCCTTAATAATACTGTGAAAATAGAACTCGTACAGCAATTTCCAATTGCAGAAAGTTTAATCAGTTTGTTTCGCGGTCGATACCGCTTAAAGTTTCCCTAAAATTAACCCATTAAATTAAACTCATTTTCGTCATTTGCTTCGAAGGAAAAATAAGAAACATTGCAACCACTAACAGAGAGACGCTAGAAATAAAATGTCAGGATACGACAGATATCCGATCAATAAACTTAGGCACGTGGAATATATGAAGTATACACGTGTAACTCGTCGAAGAACTCGAAAAAAAGTTCGACAATTTTGCACAAATAAACAAAAGAGGTCAGACACTAATTTACAGTGAAGTGGAGTTGACAAGCAATATAGCAATAATGGGGACATATATCCAAAAGAAAATACTGCGGTTAAATATAAATTTCCTAAGGAGGAAGAATCAGCACAAATAAGAAAATGGCTACTAATCAATAGGCCAAAAAAAGATTGCTGTAAATGGCAAAATCATCAATCAAACGGAGATAATATCAAGGCTTCAAGTTTTGAAAAAACCTGAAGATGGTTTATAGCACGCAAAGATAATACTACACTATGTAGGTACTAAACAATCTGCAAAAAACCTTTTTCCCATGTTAACTGCCTATGTTCGGATTTGGAATATTCACCAATCACCCGGTATGTGAAAGCGAAGAGGCCTCAAATCAAAATTTAATCGCCGGCGAGATGGTAAAGTTAACGGTATATGCTATGTTACATAAATACGCAATAAAAAAGGGGGGTTCCATAAAAAAACGGAGGTTTTGTTCCTACATTTTTCCCGATATCTTGTAGCACGATAAACGAGATTGATATGAATTAGGTTTGAATTCATATCGGAATCTACGAAATTACTCCCCCTTAAATCGCCCTAATAAGAGGTGTCACAATATTACATTCTTCTTACCCCGAATGTTGATTATTCTCCCGAGGCAAGTCCTTGTCACAGTACATGAATGACGTGAAAATTTCGAGAAGCTTAGGTACTTCGGGGCAATTATGTAAAAGCAATTATTACATGTGGTATAAAGTTGAAAGGTTACCCAGCACTAAAATTGTAAATAACAAGGGAAGTGAAAAGGAGATGAAATATGAAATAATCCGGATCTATTGTTCGTTTAATAACGTTCCTTCCAGTAAATTGCGTTGCATGTTGTAATTCTTTATTCGATATAAAATTCTTTCTTCCATCTTTAAAATGTCAACGCTAATTCAAATGCAAAATGCTGATAACGCTTTTTAATTGTGTTGGTGTATGCCCCAATTTCCACAGTAAATAGCGTACCGATAAAATAACAAACGAACAAAGCGAGCTTGACAAATTCATAAACATACGAAATTGTTCACAATTGAAAATTGGATTTATTTCATTATTTCATAGTTGTAACTAGGAATTATACAAGTGGTAAATTTTGCTGTATAGAAGCAATAAATCCCACTTCCAAATTAGCATAATTTTCGCGTAGAACAGTAAACTAGTATAAATTATAAAATAATTTGATATTAGCAGGTGTACTTCTGAAATCGGTTTGCAATTTAAATTGATTCCAACAAACAAAGTCTCCTTTCCTCGCACTCAACGTCGACGCATAATTAACAAAAAAAAGAGCTATCCTGGATATATTATTTTTTGCGAAGTGTCAATTTCAAACTCGGTAAATTTAAATTCACCACCAGTTCTGCTGTGTGAATAAAACCGCCTACCACGAGGTTAATTATTATCAAACACATAGAAACGGCGTTGTGTATTAACTTCCACGCATCCGTGCACACGGCACATTTCAGTTCCTTAATGAGACCTTCCCCGGCCCGGGCATTCTCTATAAATCAGAACTAGATAGCGTTTGATATTTGCAAACATTCACAAAAAAAAATAGGTATGGTCCCTGTGTAGATTATGTTTCATTCAAATTGTGAATCTCATTTTATTGAAATGGTTCGAAGGAACGCCGGTAGCCGTTTTATGGCTTCATTTTGTCTTAAAAAAAATTGTCGAATTTCTTGGAGATTCTTTCGATCTAGCTCAAAAAAGGATTCTTGCATTTGAATGCCGCTTCCAATTAAACTCTTGATTGATTATCTTCATCGTTTGTTGATGGAGAAGTGTCAGATCCTGTCTCATGTGTCGTCCTCCAAGCCTGACTCGGCTCTGTCTCTTGATATTGATTCTTTTGGAGTATTAATTATAGTTTAATATTCGATTTACCTACTTAGTGTCAGACGTTAGACATTGCTATTTCGCAATGTGCAGCGCGATTCACCCCCCCTCTTATTTGTTTGCTGTGTCTGTTACAGATTTATAAAAATTAATTGAAATTCAAATATTGACATACCATATCTATATACAGGGCGAAGAAAAAGTAAGGAAGATTGGTGCTGGAGCAGTTAGTATTGGTCATATCAAAAAAAGTTATTAATAAAAATTGAATGATTAAATATTTGCCACAATCAGGCGATTTTCAATTTTTTTTAAAGTGATAGTTTCAGAATGTGATGGGCCAATACAATATGGCAGTATAAGTACAACAAAACTGTATTATATTGATTATTATACCTTATTGTTGCAAATATATCATGATTTTTGAACTATATATTCGAAAGCAATATGTATGTATCCTGATTTTTGGTAAAAAAGGAAGGTGCCTTTTTTTGAGCCCAGAAAAAAAAATTGTCTCAGATCGACCCGGAAAAAATTTTTCTTATAGAATGTGGCCTGTAGAATCCATAATTTCAAACAGTTCCAAAATTGGGCTACTAGTTCAAAAGTTACAGCCCTTTGAATTTTTTTTCGAAATTGGTTTCTAGTCTATAACTTTTGATTGAGAAGTCTGATCGAAAAAGTACGAATTGATTTGGATTCTACGCACCCAAATTAATAAGAAAAAGTGTTTTCCCGAGAAATTTTGGTGTAGTCGATTTTTGGTAAAAAAGGAAGGTTATACACTGCCTTTTTTT
>NW_022170663.1:7891796-8039579 GCF_008802855.1 Photinus pyralis
CAAAAATAGTTATTTGTTTCATTAGTACAAAAAATGTCAGTTTTCGGGACGAGGAAGATAGTTGCTGGACGACGCGTCAGCGGAGTCCAGCAACCTTCCGAGTCCCGAAAACGCATTTTTTGTACGAATAAAACATAAAATTTTTTCTCCAACCTCCTTTACTTCAAATTATATTCGAATTTAGATTCAGTCACAGTTTCACTACTAGTATAAGAACATCTGCTTTCTTGTTCTCACGTGTCATGCCACTCTAGTTTTTAGGTTAACTTATAACCTATTCGTTCTTACTTCTTACTTCTCACCTCTCGCGACTTTGTAGGGAGCAAATCTTGAGGTAGCATGTTCTGCCGTTTCTATAATCTCTGGCGGAGTGCAATCCATGTCGCTATCAGTTTCAGTCATTTCTAATGCATACACAATTAATATTGTTATATTTGTATTGAAATAAAAAACTTACCATACAGTTTTTTAATTAAAATTAATTGCAATTAACTTTTTCAAATTTTGAATTCAAAATGACAGATAATAGTGCAATGTGTCTTAAGTAGATGGCGTTACGCGCGACGGCGGGTTGTATACGTATTAAAATTACGTTCACCGAATATGTAAATTACGTTACACATGATTTAAATAAAAATAGCGAGCGTAAATCATTTTCAATACATGTACATACGTATAGGTAACAGCATTATTTGCATTGAATATGCAAAAATATTTGATTTGTATGTATAGAAATATCTTACAACCTGCAATGTAAACCGATGTCAATGTGACATATCTCCGTGATTGTAATTTTTTAATTGGTCAACTTTCAAGGTCAATTTCTTTTTGGTACTAGGACCAAAAGTATCCACTTGGTGTACAGTTGCCATGGTGAAAGCGATTAATCCGCAAAACGTCAATTTTACATAATTTCAAACATTTCCAAGATTGGGCTACTAGTTCAAAAGTTCCACCCCTTACAATTTTTTTTCGAAATTGGTTTCTAGTCTATAACTTTTGATTGAGAAGTCTGATCGAAAAAGTACGAATTGTTTTGGATTCTACGCACCAAAATTAATAAGAAAAAGTGTTTTCCCGAGAAATTTTGGTGCAGTCGATTTTTGGTAAAAAAGGAAGGTTATACACTGCCTTTTTTTGAGGCCCGAAAAAAAATTGTCTCAGATCGACCCGGAAAAAAACTTTTCTTATAGAATGTGGCCTGTAGAATCCATAATTTCAAACAATTCCAAGATTGGGCTACTAGTTCAAAAGTTCCACCCCTTTCAATTTTTTTTCGAAATTGGTTTCTAGTCTATAACTTTTGATTGAGAGGTCTGATCGAAAAAGTACGAATTGATTTGGATTCTACGCACCTAAATTAATAAGAAAAAGTGTTTTCCCGAGAAATTTTGGTGTAGTTAAAAAAAAGGAAGGTTATACACTGCCTTTTTTTGAGCCCCGAAAAAAAATTGTCTCAGATCGACCCGGAAAAAACTTTTCTTATAGACTGTGGCCTGTAGAATCCATAATTTCAAACATTTCCAAGATTGGGCTACTAGTTCAAAAGTTACAGCCCTTTAAATGTTCTTTCGAAATTGGTTTCTAGTGTATAACTTTTGATTGAGACGTCTTATCGAAAAAGTACGAATTGTTTTGGATTCTACGCACCAAAATTAATAAGAATTCCCGAGAAATTTGGGTGCAGTCGATTTTTGGCAGGGTGTGTATATTACTTAGTTGCAATAATCTTACAAAGCGGAGATGTTAATTCAACTACTCCCGTATTACAAAAGCATGCATATGAGATAGTTGCCGTTACATACAGTTTTTTTGTATGAGTTAAACAAATTGTAAAACTAGCTATACACTTGCAACAATATGTATATGATAAATTTTATAATTCTTCATAGCTATCCCTATACAGGGTGGTGACTTGCGTAACGCATCATAGGGATTTCAATATAAAATTCATAACATGCGATTATTGGCTCCCCAAATTATTTTAGAGCAAAAATGTATTAAGGTTTTTTGTAGAAAAAAATTTTTTACGCCTATAAACCGTATTAGTTTTCAGTTTTTTACATAATAAAGGCGGAAAATTGGAAAAATAAAACCCCCATCTTTTCAATAATCTGTGATGCCATGGAATTTTATAATAGAAAAGCTACGCCAATATCCGTCATTCCATGGAATGTCTGCTATAAAACAAATCAAATTCTATCAAGAAGTATTATATTTAGAACAGCGAATTCAACATAAAGACCAAATTACCAAACACGGTTTCCTAATATAACAATTTACAATAAATGTTCGAATAAGTCCCCATTAAATGCAAGACAGTAACCAAGTCGATCATAAAATCCATTTCGAACGGCTGCTAATTGATAATTGGATATCTTTTTGTTTTAGAAAATTCCATGGCATCACAGATTATTGATAAGATGGGGGTTTTATTTTTCCAATTTTCCGTCTTTATTATGGAAAAAATTGAAAACTAATACGGTTTATTGACGTAAAAAATTTGTTTCTACAAAAAACCTTAATACATTTTTGCTCTAAAATAATTTGGGGAGCCAACAATCGCATGTTATGAATTTTACATTGAAATCCCTATGATGTGTTGCGCAAGTCACCACCCTGTATACCTACGTATTATATTTTTTGATAGCTATTATTATATTTTTAATTACCTTTAACATACATTTTTCTTCGTGTAGCGACCCTCTATAAAGCGTATGAATTCTTTGCATTGTTTGCTATTAAATCAATAATTTTTTTGTATCTCCGTACAAGATTTTCCAATTTTAAACATCATTTAAAAAATCCTTTATGCGGTAAAGAAAGAAGCGACGATTATCGATTATGTGTTTCATATTCAATTAACGTCTGAGAATTACTGAGAGATCTTTATTGAGATTTTAAAGTGGTTTTGAAGTACACTTCTAAACGAAGGATTGCTTGTCGTTCACGATGAAAATCGTTTTAATCTCCTCGTTGATGAAACTTGTAATGGACGTGAACTGAGTGGTCTCACTGTAGGAAGTTTATTGAAATGTAACTTACTGATCCCTTGCAGGGGAATAATACACTCCTCCCTAATGAACCATCATTCGCAATGAAGAACCAGTTGATATACATGAGGTTAAGAAATATTTATTCAATATTAATTTAATAACTGAGGGTTCGTTCTTCTAGCTATTGTCGTCATAGTGGTATCAATCTAAGTATTTCGAGAACGTTGCCTCTTACTGCGCTAAGGAGGAAATTTGATTATTGCGACATAAATGATGTCTAATTACAAACAACTAAGTATTGGCCTATGAATATAAAGCAAAAGTATGACATAGAGTTTCAGCTGCCATTCTTAAGGTAATAATCGTAGGTGCGGGATTTGTAGTAGTGAAACGTTGTTAAATAAAATCAAAAGTTGCACAATGGAGAAAATTGTAATGTTCGCGCAAAATTGTCTATAACGGGTTTCGATAGCAACGTTGTCATCATCAGTGACAAGGTGTCACTTACCAGTTGTTTGCTGATAATATCAGTTTGAATGTCAAATTGAGATTGTTCCATGTATTACGGTTTCTTTGTAGAATTTGTTTCAGTACAAAAGGATACATTTGGAAAGATTACTTATTGACATCCCTGTATGCTAATTTTATAAGTGTCTATGAAATCAAAACAGCAGCGTTTATTGTGTTTACTAATATTTTGTGAAGTGCCATAAACTTTGCTCATTATGTAGTCATAATATATCTGCAATATATGGATGAGTACGGCAATAATAATTATTAGACCGGAAAATTTTACGCGCGTATACCTATCAAAGCAATTTGGGAATTAATTACAGAAATTGATTAAAACGTTCAACTCCCATGTCGTTATGAGCGAGGTTCATAATTAATACGTGAATGTGTCGAGGATGAAACGTGCCTTACGGCTTAAAACAAAAAGGCAAAATTTCCCAATATTAATTAATCACCTCAGTTGTCATGTTTCAGAGTTGGTATAGCAAGTTAGACCAGTAAATTCTAGCTTGTGACGTTCGCGTAACATGCGGCCCTCTTGGACTTGTTTTGATCATTTCAAAGGTGGTTAAGTAATTGACAGTGTCAACACATCCATTCATCTCAATTGTCATTCATCTCTTGGTAAAACTCGGGGAGGATTCGCTTCATATGTATCTAAATTTCAATACAATGTGCCAGTTTCAAAATTGGGAATATGTCGGAAACGTAAATAATAACAAGAAATGTCCAAAACAGTTTCGAGGAGAGATTGAGGGTTCGAAAATAGCATATGTACTCTCACCTCTTGTGCATCATAAACTACCCCTTGAAATTTTTAAATGGCATTTACTCCCTATGTTGAATACTTACGCGTTTTTAAGTGTTTGTCTTTACAAAAAAAACTAATAAAATTGAATTTTGTTGTACCCGTGTATTTATTACATTTTATCTTACTGTCTAAAAGCGAACTAACTTGATGCCTAGTTGTCCCTTACACAAATGTCGCTAACTAAGTTAGTCGCACACAACACATTATATATATTCAGCATAAATCGGGACGAAGAATGATATACAAGGTGGAAGATCGTTTATACAAATTATAAAAAGCAACGGCCCAAGGATAGAACCTTGTGGACACCAAGAATAATATTTCTTAATGTAGATCTGTTTTTTTATAGTTGTATTAGTGCTATCATAATTGGTAACCTCTACCATTTGGGGCCTGTTAGAAAGATATGATTGTAAATGGCAAGGACTGGGCCTCTTACGCCACAAAATTTCAGTTATCTTATGATCAAATGTCTTGGAGCGAGGCCTACGATACTTACAGGCCAGAGCGCTCGAAAAAGTCACATGACCTTAGGAGTCAGTTCGAGACACATTCAGTCGAATTCTGTAACTAACAAGTTTGCAAATATTACTAACTATAGCAAGATTGTTCACACAAAATTCTAGCAATATTATGAGCAATCATAACAAATTTGTCATTCTCTAACTACCAACTTGAGCAATATTGCTAATATTCCTACACTTCACCAAATTGCTACCAACTTAGTAACAGGGTATTGTCACTGGATCTGAAATTAAACGCATTAGGCCCAGGGACCCGGACTCAAATGAAGTACCGGTTGTGGTTCTGTTTATGTTTAAGCGAAACTATGTATAATGATTCCGGTTCGCTTTCGGTTCTAAAAAAAACGGTTCGGTTCTGATCATTATTTTCGGTCCATAACGGTTCTTTTCGGTGCTAGTCTTTTAGAAAGTACCTATTGCATTCAAATAGTTCATTATGACAACGTGTTATGTTAATTAATATGTGTGAAAAAAAAGTAACAAGTCACGAGCACCAAAATGTGACGTACCGTCAGTGTAACTATTTTACAACGACAAGGGGAATAAAGGTGGAAGAGGAAAATATGTATTTAAACTTAATTTATTAATAAAAAAAACAGAAAAAATACACAAAAACTTATTTAAAAAATCATGTATTTTTATTTTCTAAAACCTCGCCCCTTATTAAAAATTTATAATCCACAGATGGCAATCATAGAGTAATATTTTATCAATATTCAGAACGTGTTTACCGGCGCGTCCTTCAACTTCCAATAACCTGTTAAGAACCGCAAAGAACCGAAAAGAACAAAAAAAATATATAAGGATTCTGATTCTCAATCAGTTTCCATTTCTAAGGCTTTCGCCCTAATGGTGGGTTTATGCAACGATATGCAACGATGCAACGCGCTTCGATATTCACGTAAAAATTTATTTTAAGAGATAAAAGTTGGTTATCTCTTAAATTAACTTAAATTCTTAAGTTAAATTAAATGCTTGCATAAACATCTTGGTAAAATCCTTATGTTGCAACTCATAAATTAAATTAAGTTAAATTAAGTTAAATTAAATAGTCTTGCATAAACCCACCATAAGACTAGTAACTTTAGCGCATTTTCCATGTATTGATCAGTAGTTCCGAAAAGGTCACAGAATGGACATAATACGCATGCGCAGTCTAATTGTCAAGATTTTTCTTGGTTCACGTACCCGACACGGTTATCTTTCCTAGAAGCGTCTGTTATTAAAATTTCAAAAAAAATTATCTCTATAAATAAGAAATTTGACAGTTGTGGAGTTTGCGCATGAGCACATCTGATGTTTACAATGTACGATATGTTTATCTTTACTAGAGACATCTATGGTTAACTTTCAAAAAATATCTCTATAAATAGGAAAGTTGACATTGTGCAGTTTAGTCGTCAAGATTTTCCTTGGCTCAGGTGTATGAATGCAAAAAGGACGAACTAAATATCTTGAAAACTGTAGGAGTAGTTAAAGGCCTCGGACAGACCGACGGAGAAAGGGGCTGCAGTAACACACCCAACTTCGTCAAGCAAGTGAATTGTTACAATTTTAGACAACATTGCTACGTTTGTCAGTATAGAATACCACTTTTATCAAATATTGTTCATCTAGCAATTACCTTTACTATTAGCAAGTTACTAAGGGCATTTCAAGTTACAGAACTGGACTGATTAAATACGAGGTATGTAAATTAAGTAATGAAACTGGCAACGTTGCGTTTGATCTTGCAACACTGGATGCGCGGGGCTTGGTGGGGCGGCAGAGGAACATGGGATCCACCTTCAGTACTAGTTTGACCTCGCTCGAGTCATTTGGTTGTGCGTAGCGATTGTTTTTGTGAAACAGTTTTTTCTATTGTGTTCTAAAAATGAATGACATCAATTTGGAGCAACGGTGTGCTATCAGGTTTTGCTTCAGACTTGGGCACAGTGCAACGGAAACTCTTCTTAAACTTCAGCAGGCCTACGGAGATAGTGTTTTGTCAAGAGCCCAGGTTTTTCGGTGGTTTAAGGCATTTTCAAGAGTGTACCACTCCATGCTCTGGCGCTTGGTTTCTGGGTCGTACTCAAACACCCAAAACTCGTTACCAGTAATGACACGTTCCAGAAAATGGGGGTCATTTTCAATTAAATCCAAGGCACCTTTTCTTCCTGATGTTCTTCTGGTCTTGCGAAAGGTTTTTCGGAACCTTTTTAGCGCAGAATTTTCTCATCCCCACTTCATTGGTCAAAATTTGATGAACGTTGGTGTGAGTCAACTTTAACTCTTCCCCGATCATTCTGACCGTCAACCGACCATCTGAACGCACAAGATCCCGGATTTTGTCGACATTTTCATCGGTTCTTGAAGATGAAGGCCTTCCGCTTCGTGGTTCATCTTCAATCGACTCTCTTCCTTCTAAAAATGCCTTAAACCACCGAAAAACCTGAGCTCTTGACAAAACACTATCTCCGTAGGTCTGCTGAGTTTCCGTTGCACTGTGTCCAAGTCTGAAGCAAAACCTGATAGCACACCGTTGTTCGAAATTGATGTCATTCGTTTTTAGAACACAATAGAAAAACCTGTTTCACAAAAACAATCGCTACGCACAACCAAATGACTCGAGCGAGGTCAAACTAGTACTGAAGGTGGATCACGTGCGCCTCTGCCGCCCCACCAAGCCCCGCGCTTCCAGTGTTGCCAGATCAAACGCAACGTTGCCAGTCTCATTACTTAATTTACACACCTCGTACATTACGGCTTATGGATAAGTCCGTGCACGGCTCCACTATTTATTTGTTTACTACGGATCCATTTAACATAGAGCCACAAAATTTCAATGAGAGTTGGTCAATGGTACATGCAGTTAAATTATGGTGTTTGTTAATTTTTAGGAACACTACTACGCGAGAAACTTCTTTGTTGTTGGTACAATTATTGTACCACAGATGAATTGCGGTTTTTTAGAAATGGTCTATTGTTTCCTTTTTCCAGCAGTTTTAGCAAATAACGCGACTTACGGAACGCGCGAACGCGCAATGGAAATTATTATTTTTCAAATAATTATTACTAATCGTCTATTACCGCTACAGAAACTGATAATCAACTATTGACTATGTGATGCAACTTTTGCTTTAGGTTATAAATATTAAGTTAAGTTCGATCTGCTTTTGTAAAGTAACATTTTGCTCGGCAATTAATTTAATTTCAAGCTGTGCATCATAAATTGATTAATTCTTTTAATTGGTCTACACCACCCTGGTATTTACCTTACGAATTAGGAAAACTGCAGAAAAACCTAATTCGGAGTAGCCGGCAGAATGCTCGAAACTGATTTAAGGAAATTCCCATCTTTGTCACAGATGAAAAATTCTTACCTCCACCCAGGTTCGAACACCCGGCCTCCGGGCATGTAACCCAACTCTATACCACTGAGCAACATAGACGAGACAATTTTCAACTAAACACCTTGTTGTAACGCGTTTTGATGATGTATCGCACAATTTAATATTTTGACAGTGTACTTGGGGGTACCTATACGAAAATTAACTCGCAGACAGGAATTTCATGATTGCAATTCCAACTGAATCGTCGCTTTGTTATTTACAGATAAATTGCAGATGAGATGAGCATAATAGTTTCGCCCACATTCAGTTTTATAGGCTTTCAATTTCATAACTGATCGCTTTCATTACCAAATATTATTCACTTCCTTCCTGAACGTTTCAATAATCGTTATAATGAATTTTGTATGCAAAATAACGGCGGGGTGATCATTAATTATTGTCGGGGGTGTGGTGTTTTTGGAGTTAGTTCGTGGAATTGCGACGTACAAAAACAACTACTTAATTGTAGATTGCCATCTTACTCGAAACATGACCTGAATTAGAAACCGACGCCTCTAAAGTGAGACTTTGGGTTTGCATGGTGATTCCAATGCGCACTATGCAATTTATGAACGGATGCCATGTAAAAAGCCGTCATTTAATTTTAGTAAGTTATCGACAACTATTCCGATTTTTATCAGTTTCTACATGGATTTCCTTATACATACTAGGGCGACCAATCACAAATTTTCTTTCTTTACAGAATTTTCCAGATTAATTCAATTTGAGTTTTTATACAGAATTCTGTTTACAACGTGATTTTTGCATAATTGCACGCAAATTGGATTCAAATTCATCTCAATGGCGAACAGGAGTAGCAACGTCAAAGAACAAACTGGAGCGATTGTTGTTATTTGAACAAAAAAGAATTTCACGCCTTAATGGATGGAATTAACGGCGGATCTAATGTCTAAATAGCAGAAAAAAACTAAGAATTCAATACCTTCTGCAAAGACTAGAGCCTTGTGCTCAAAATTCATACGATCCTCATTGTCTTTCAGTCTATTTCATAAAACTCTCCTTCAATTCAGTTCTAAAGCACCTACGGGTATAAAGATGCATAAATCGTCATTCTCCTTCAGTCTCTTCGTAAGGTTATTCTCAGATAAAGAAAAAATGTCGCAGAGATATTTGGACATCAAAGATCATTGATACGATTTCTTTTCGCATTTCGGAAATACGAAAGATAATTTTCATTTCATTTCAAAGCAGCGCTACTTTGTATGTACGTTTAGACCAGTAAATACCATTCGCTGCCTTTACCGCAGACACGTATCGATTTCGATCATGGCGACAAAAGTCCCACTAACAAGAAGCAAATGGAGCAACATGGATAAAGTGTGGCGTAAAACGACACCCATTACTTATTTACCCTGCACCACGTATATAGCAAATGTAATACTTCGGGTGTACGAGAAATGTCAACAAATTTATAAAACGGAAATGAAAGAGAAGTTCCTGTCGAAGGAAGAGTATGACATTCAGAGATATTTCAGTCGTACACAGTTAATATCAATTTTGTATTTCTCCGTTCCGGGAGTAAAGTTGTTGCGCGCTGTCTCATAAATAAAATTTATTCATTCCCTCGCTACACCTCATAAGTGTAATAATTATTGCAGAAGTGGCATAATTGTCGATGTCTACAACGCAAACGCTCATTTATTACAAAACTGGGATTACAGGGACGTCGGGGGCTAGTAAATTGTAATGTCTGCAAAATGAGGTGAATTCTAGTACGCGACAATAATGTGAATTAACTACCTCTTGTATACTTACACTTTCTCGGAGTAAAATTAGGGGTAAGACACTGGGACTTTGCGGAAAAGGGCAGGATACATAATGTAATACTTAGTTATTTATTCACGATCATATTGTAATCAGTCTCATAATTGTGATTTTGAAGGAAGTTCACAACACTTACTTTTCCAGGAGGAAGGAAAGTAGATTCTCGAGGTTAGTAATATTCATTACATACGTCAGGAAAATAACACATTACATGGCGAGGAAATATTGAAGTACAAGGCCCCTTTGGGGCCGAGTACTTTAATTTCCGAGTTCACTTTCTTATCAATATCATATGTTAATTTAGAGGACTTCAAGTGCTAGTAGTGAAAAAAATAGTATATATACCACGGTAGAGAAGTCTATTATTGTTATAATAACAGTAATAATACTGTACTTCTCTACCTTGATATATAATGTTACTATTTTGACCGAGCTTTTAAGGGTGGTAATTAACAGGTCAATAATTAAGCACGGTGTATTTCCAGAAAAATTAAAACTAGCCACAGTAGTACCTTTTTAGACTTATCTAAGGCTTATGATTGCGTAAATCATAATTAATATATAAAAATGTCAATTTTCGTTCGGAGGAGGTAAGTTTTTGGCAAGTCTTCGATCGGAGTTTTCTCTTCGAAGTCCATTACGTACCCCGGCACCACTCCGTTAACCCCCCATCCCCCCCAAAACCTTTAAACGTACTTTGTTCGAAAACCGCGAGGGTTAGAAAAATATGGAATACGAGGCATCCACTAAATTTAATGAAATCGTATTTAACAAAACGAACTCAGCAGGTTAATATGCCTTAATCAATTATGCAGATGATATTTCATTAATTATTAGAGTTAAAAATTGTGTTAATATACGAAATGAAACACAGCAAGTTGTTTCTGGCGTTGAAAACTGGATGCATAAAAATCAATTGGCGCTTAATGTTAAAAAATCTCAGTATGTGATATTTAAAAGTAATCATCTATCAACTTATTCTACCGCGCATCTAGAAATAGTATTATCAGTAAAAACAAAATTTTTGAGAATCATAGCGGACGAATACATGAATTGGTCGTATCAATTTGACGAGTTAGCAAAGAAATTAAACAACGTGTGCTTTATAGTATAAGAGGGGTTAAGCGGGTGCTAAGCAGTTCTGTAATTCGAACTATTTATCACACAACATTTGAAGTCAAGGGTACGGTTTGGCATATTGATATGGGGTAGTACCAGCCAAACTAATATAAAGAAAGTTCTAGTAATTCAAAAACAAGGTTTACCGATAATGTGTGGAATGGACTTTAAGGAATCATGTCGGGGACAATTTAAAAGGCATGGGTTTTAACTGTGGTAGGATTATATACATACGAATGTATTATGTATAATTATAAACATAAATCAGAATTTACATTGTATTATTGTATTATATTTTAATTGTATTGTATTGTAATTATCTATACAACATTAGGCAACGTAATAACTACAACTATCCGGCACATAGACTAAGTTTATTTCAGAAAAGCCCCATATATGCTTGCTTAAAATTTTTTAATTTAACACCACAAAGCATTAAGGCATTAGAAAATTATAACAGTTTTAAGAAGAATGTTAATGTTCGTGTTGTGTCAACGTTTTAATTGTACACGTGATTGTAAGTAAAAGTGTAGTATGATCTTTGGTACGTCTATTAGGCCCGGTTGTATAATGTCAGTTAAAACTTCAGTTTATAGTTGAATTGTGGGTTAAAGGATTTGATTGGCTAATATTTTACAAGTTGGCCAATCGTATTTTTTAAATCTGTCGGTTAAATCAAACTGAAGTTTAACCTGACATTGTACAACCGGGCCTTAGTCCAGGCTAAATAGCTCTAAAATAATTTATTTTCAAAAAAAATTTGTTACCGGGCGAAAACGGGGTTTTCATGCAGGCGAAATGATTGGAAATTGGGAAAAAATAATTAAAACAGCTGAATTTTTCCGCGGGTGAAATCCCGGGGGTTGAAAGGTGTGGAAAGTTGTGTTTTGCAAATTGTGGTAAAACTATTAATTTTATACGAAAATGTTCAATGTAAAAGGTTATACGAGTAGAGATTAAAAAAATGAGCAACTTTTGTATCTCCACTATTTTAACATAACCTCCAATTTTCCTAGAAAACCGGAAACTGTTTTTTTCGTTTTTTATTCTTATTTTTGCGAAAAAAAGTCGGAGGGTTTTTTTCAAATTTGGAGTAAACATAGCTTGTCTTATGAGACAATTTTTTTGGGCTCGTTCAGTTGAATCGTTTCCGAAATCTCACGATTTCTGAAAAAACCACCTTTTTTTCAAGGGGATGAAAAATCTATAGATTTCGAAAAAATCTTTATCAACATCCAACACGTTGATTTATCATGTTAAAAACCGTGTATATCTTAAAACTGGAATACTATTTTTTATTTTTGTTTATTGAAATATAAGTCTTCCCGAAAATTTAGCTACTCCGCGCACCTCTGTACGATGAAAAATAGATTTTTCATCCCCTTGAAAAAGAGGTGTTTTTTCAGAAACCGGAAGATCTCGGAATTGTCTCCTTTTTTATCATAAAACAAGCTATGTTTAATCCAAATTTTAAACCCCTACGACTTTTTTTGCAAAAATAAGAACGATAATTTCGGTTTTCTAGGAAAATTGGAGGTTATGTGAAAATAGTGGAGATACAAAAGTTGCTCATTTTTTGCACCAACAAATTTAAGCAGAGCTTAGTTAGCTTAAGCATCACTTAAAATCCATGGCAGGATTATTGGAGACAATTGTTGCCATGGTTTTTAAGCTATACTTAAGCTAAGTTCAACTTAAATTTGTTGGTGCAAACGGTCATTAGATTTTTAGATGGGCAATATTTTCCATTAATTTCTNTTGACACAAAGTAAAAAGTGAATAGGTTTGAATCAGAGGCGGATCCAGACTTCGATTTTGGGGGGGGTCATGGAGTGATTTTTGTGACTGGGTGGGGAGTGGTGTGCACATCAGAATATTAAAAAGACATTTTTACTGCATATAAGAACAATATATTTATATTACAAATTCAGCAGAAAAATCTTCCTTAAGTTGTCGCCGCCCTTTAGGCTTTAAGTCGGCCGCCTGCGTGGATTACACACATCGCCCCACAAAATATTTGTTATCGGCTGTTTAATTATACATAATTTTAATAAAAATCAGAAATTTCGAGAATAAATAAATCAAACAATAGTTTTTAATCGATAATCATCTTAGAGTCTTATGGCCGTTTGCACCAACAAATTTAAGCAGAGCTTAGTTAGCTTAAGCATCACTTAAAATCCATGGCAGGATTATTGGAGACAATTGTTGCCATGGATTTTAAGCTATACTTAAGCTAAGTTCAACCCAATGGTTCAACTTAAATTTGTTGGTGCAAACGGTCATTAGATTTTTAGATGGGCAATATTTTCCATTAATTTCTTATAATTTAATTCCACAATAAAGAAAGGTTAATGTTTAAGAGGGGGTCATGACCCCCATGCCCCCCCCCCCCCTGGATCCGCCACTGGTTTCAACCTACATCTCTGTAGCTGATTGAAAAATAAATATTATTATTATTTAAAATTCGTTGTCGGGGCATGTTGACAACCTAAAAATATTTTATACAGGGTGGTTTATATCGAAGTTGCATTTTTTAAGTGAAACTTGTATATTTTTACATATTTTCTGGTCAATTTTAGTGTGACTTTATGTATTTCACATTATATCTAAAATGTGTCGTTTAGCCGCAATTCCACAATTCGTAGTTTTTTCAAAAAGCAGATGTCTAGTAAAAATTGAATATCGCAGTTATCATAAAACTGAGAAGGCTGTGACTCGGCAGTATTACTAATCATGAATTGTACGTTACATACGGCCTAAGTAAAACTTTTTTTGTGTTAGAAATCACTCCGTCAATTTTCAAAATTTCAATTAAAGGTAACTTGATTTTAAATGGAACTATCAAATTTTTTTATTGCATCAAATGTAGCATTTCATTATTACCTTTTTAACGATATAAGCAATAAGCATGTCGATATTTATCTTTAACATATTTTTTGTAATTCAAGAATTTGTAATAATTCACAGTGTTTTTCGATTTTCAAAGCCTCTCAGTAATTAGTAGACAGTTAAAAATTATAAACAATTGAAATTATAAAAAATTTACCCTAAATAAAGAAAAACAAAAACTCAAAAATCATAAGAATCAAAATAAAACGTTTAAATAAAAATAAGAGAAAAATATCAATTATTTCAATAAATCTTCAGGACCAAACATTTGTCGATGGATTTACAAAATCATTCTTTGACACGACGAAGCGCTGCTGGCGTTATGGATGCGAAAGCATTACGAATGCGCATTTTCATATTTTCTTTTGTTACTGGGACTTCTTTTGCACTCGTCGACTTATCCAGCTCCCAGCCAATTGTTGATTCAGTCTTTCTTTAAAGTTTACAGCAAAATGAGGTAGGGCACCATCGTGCTGAAACCACATTTCTTCTACAATATGCTCCAGAACATTTTGTAGAAGAGCAAAAAATTCATAGTAAAGAGCATCGTTTAAAATATTTTATTTAAATTCCATTTCATTATTTTATCTTTTAAAATGAGCTATGAAAAACAAGAGTTTTTGTTTTGTTGTGTTGGGGGTAAACGTTTTATCATTTGAATTGGTATTTATAATTTTTAACGGCCTACTGATTACTGAGCGCCTTTGAAAATCGAAAAACAATGAATTATTAGAAATTGTCGAATTACAAAAAATAGGTAACAAATACATACCGAATTACTTATATCGTTAGAATGGTAATAAAATCCTACATTCCATGCAATAAAAATCTTGGTAGTTCCATTAAAAAAATCAAGTTAACATTCACTGGAATTTTGAAAATTGGCGGAATGATTCCTTTCAACACAAAAAAAGTCTAACTTTAGCCGTTCGGCGTATGTTAGTACAATCAGTATGTTAGTACATTTTAACTTTAACCTATCAGATTTAAATAATCTTAAGATAGGTACCCTGTTTGATGTATAGGGTCCTGCAACTAGTACATGGGTCTATTCTAGCTCATACCTGGTAAAAAATATTTAAAAAACCTTTTGTGCAAATGTCAACTATACATGGTTGCGCATCTACAGAAATTATTTTTAAATATACAGGGTGTTCCATTTTTACGGTGTCAATAAACAAGTTATTTTTAAATAGAACGCCCTGTATATTTTTACTGAGGACAATTATACACGACCTAGAAAAACAATATCTACCAAGAATTGTGATCGAAAAACTTATTTTGTACAATGTTATGGATGCGTTTGGGTGATGATTATTTTTCAGAAACGTGCTCGACTTGGAAGACCCACTAAGTTGCTCCGCAAACCTTGGTCACGAAATCGACACTCGTTTGCATGACAATATCGCCATATACGTCGGAAATTCTTTGAAATACTGCGGAAATACAACGTACATCACGTTTAATCCATCTCAAAGATTGATTTTTTATGCTCGGGGCGTGCAATTTAATAGCAACGCGTAATTCGTAAAATAAACCTGAAAAGAAAATTCACGTTTTCGTAAACGTGATTCGATCAACTAAAGGGTCACGTTCTAAATTATAATCTATGTATCCAACTTGTTACTGCAGTCGAATGAAGTTGATTGATATGAGGGAAAAACACAATTTCTGAAAAGCTATTTATAACTGGGATTATGTTGGAAATTTCTAGTAAAAGAAAAGCGTCATGATTACTGCAATACGATACGGCGGATACCTTTTGATTAACATAATGGCGGATACGTAAATCGCTCTATACCGAGACTTCTTGGCAATATTTCTTTTGATGTCAATGTAGATGAAATTCGATATGGTAGAATCAAAGATGAAAACAGATACCATCTTTATACAGTTTTTGCGAAAAAAAAGTATATCATCTAAGTTTTCAAATAATGCTGAACTGCCTTACTTTGAATTACAATATCCATAAATAGGAAGCGGCTTCTTTTACCTATAATGGAAATTTATCAATAACACATTTATCACTTTGTAATAGTATACTTTCAGTCTTTGGTTGTCGCCTGAATTTGAAAGGAAACAAATAATATTATTCAAGTCGCGCGAGGCTCAGATCTGTTGACGTTAGAAATATGTTTGAAATCTTCCTCTGTTTTGAATAACCCTGTGTAGTTAATTACAGTCGCGAATTACATTAGTGGGTTCAAAGGGTTTGGGGATTCTAGATGATGAAATACCTAATGTACGAGATGTACTACGTATAAGCATTGAATGGTATAAGCAAAGAAGTAGTTAGGTACTCTTTGGTATAAGTACAATCATTTGGATTGCAATTTATAAGGAATAACATATCTGGGGTAATTTCCACTGATAGCAATTTTTCTTAAATAGTAGAAATTCAAAGCAACCACTACTTTAAAAAAAAGGGGAATGCATTGCAAATTTTATGAACGAACTTGACAAATCTTGTGAAAAATGTAGTAAAATGGGGAAAAGGAATTTGATGATAACCACTTTAGAATCTTAAAAGCGACTTATGAGGAAATCGAAAAAAGATAGAGGAAAATATGGGAGAAATTTGAAGGATTTGAAAGGAAAATAAATTGGAAATTTAAGAATACTGGAGGCCGTAATTTTTATCAGAAATTGGGTAGGCATAATTAGTTTCAAATTGAGAGAAGATGAAGAACATAAAAGCAACATGCGGAGGACGTGACAAGAAAGAAAAATATTAGAAAAACCTAAGGAAAAGTTAAAGAACAAAGATTAGAGTGAATTTTTATAAAAAATTATAATTTTTATAAAAAATTATCACCGGTCTACAGCATTTTTGCGCATGGAACATGTATACCTTATTTTTATTGCTTGTATAGCCACAAATAAGGGTCAGAACAAAAAAGATTCTGCATTTGCTTTGTGTGAAAAAATGCAAAAAAACCAAATAAATAAAAACACCTAAAATATGTACTTACATAGGAATGATTTATTAAAAGGTAACTTTCCTACATTTATATTTTGTTTGTCGTAGAGTTTAAATGTTTAAAAATGGAACAGTTTCGCTTTTTCTGTCATGTTCAACAGAAGTTTTTCTTATTAACCCCCCAAATATGATCTTCCATCATGCTTCCAGCGTACTGGCCTTGGTAACGTGCCCAAATTCAATTTTGTCTTGATGAAAGTGTTCCCCTTGTTCTTTCGAATAAGCTCCCACATTATCCTTAAATGGATCTAAATGAGAATGTAACCTGTGCATCTTTGAGGCATTCTATACCCGATGATACAAAACCAAATCTTGTCAGCTCGTCATAATTTTCAGTTCTATGGTTTCCCAGGAAACATTGAACGGGAAACCGTGGACTATTGCCTTAAAACTGTTCCAGAATGTTTTCTCCTCTTTGTTCAGTAACCGCGGGAAAATATCACACTTCATATTTCTTTTTATTTGAGGGAAAACAAAGATTCCAGCTTTAATTTTCGCCCCTGAAAGCTTTCGATCAAACCGCTATAACTTTTGTAAAAGCAAATATTTTCGATGTCCAATCGCACTTTTTATTTATTTTTGTTTATTATTGTATATTATGTAAATCCCATGCGCAAAAAAAGTTTATTTTTTTGTTGACCTGTGTTATGTTTGGAATGATTTGAAATTCAAAAAACTCATTCACAGTTTCAACCTGACTTATTGGCCCGTATGAATAAAAGTGAGCAATTACTTATACTTGCAAAATTCAAAGTAATTACTCGTAAGTGCCCCTTCATACTGGTTTGTTTAGCACGCGAAGCGTAGCCACGAGTGTCCGCAAGATAGGATTATTACAATAAAGCACTGGCCTTGACAGTCTCCCTAGATTTTTTAATTAAACATATGCATCAATTTTTGCTAACCCAATCTTTAATCTTATTCTAAAAACTTGTATTTTTTGTTTCCAAGATTTGTCAAGTTTTTAAAAACGGTAATCCATATGATGTGCCCCATATCTATTTTGTACAATTTTGCCAACGTTTTTGAAATGGCACTATATGAGCGGTTGTATCTTGCCTTACCCCCAAAATTTCAACAATGCAACATGGATTTATATTTAAAAAAACGCTCCAATGTATCCAACTGAGCTTCTTTTTTGGAAATTGTTGCACCCGTTATTGATGCACGCGGACAGATTGACACAATCTGTACAGACTTTTCCAAAGCATTTGATAACGCCGACCATCAACTACTTGATCTTCTGACTAAGTGACCCTCTTAATCTTAATCTTAACCATTTCAATTGCGAATATCTCCGAAACGAATCAATAGAATTTAAAAAGCAAAGCAGATTAGTAATCACGATTAAATTATCTTTCAAATAATGTGCCATTTGCCATAGGATTCCATTTAAAATTTTAGGGGTTTAGCTCCCTACGTAGAGGGGTGAAGACTTGGGTTCGTGATTTGTATTCCAAAAGTTGTCACCCTCGAATACAAAATTGTGTTCGAGGATTTTTCGAAATTTCTAAGTTTAATACCCTCCCTGTATACTTCTCGTTGGGCCACTCTGTATATTAAACATTGCTGTATGCAAATGCAAGGTAATGTCAATATATTTAATTCGATAAAACCCTGACGACAACAATCTCTGTATTTAAGGTTTTTTTTTATAATCGTATACATTTGCGCTGCAAACCAAATAATACTCGAGAGTGGGCAGAATGGCCCCATGCAAGAATTGCGTAAAGGCCGTATTAGACGATGCCATTTTTATTGCAATCCTTGCAGCAACTATTGCTGCTATTATTGCAGCAATTATTGCAAAAAGATGCAATGATTACACTATGCAATTTATTTGGCAATTTTTTTATACCCAATTCTAATCATGTATTGGTGCCAATGAAAGTGGAATTGGCATCACTGGGAAATACTTGAAAGCAACTTCACGTCTGTTGTAGACCAGGAAACGTGTGTTTTGTGACGTTTCCTTTGTTGAAGGCCGTGCAATTTATTATTTATATTTGCACGCACTTATTCACACTCATGGCCGTTTGCACCGACAAATTTAAGTGGAGCTTAGCTTAAGCGTAGCTTAAATAATCCATGGCAACGATTATTGAGACAATGGTTGCCATGGATTTTAAGCTACGCTTAAGCTAAGCTCGGCTTAAATATGTCGGTGCAAACGGCCATCAGGTTCGTTAAATTCATTGAGTAGGTTTAAGTTTCCCTTTGTGAAATCGTTATTGGCAAGCCACTGCCTGGTCCAAAAATGTCGTCGTCTTCTTTGTTTATTTTTTTTTAAAAGAGCAACACTAACAAACAAACAAACAAAGAGCAATAACTAAAGATGCGGCAGCAATATCCATTTTTGAATTCCTCGTAAATAGGTTATTTCAGTTTTAACTTTAAATAACAAACCTGTATATAGCATAAGGAGGTAATGTTCTCCAGTGCATACCACTTTATTTTTTTTATAAATTAAATGTTACTAAAATAGTTACTAAATTGCAAGAAAAATTGCAAGAAAAATAGCACAAGTTCTATAACCAGAAAATTGCAGAATGTCTTGCTGCAATATTTGGTGCAAGAAATTGCACGTGCAATTTTAACATACACGGAGCAATTTTTCGTGCAATTTCTTGCGGCAATGAATTGCTGCAAAAATTGCAATAAAAATTGCATCGTCTAATACGGCCTTATAATACCGAATGAAATATGCCATAGTATGCTGCCATAACAGTTTCCTTCGTAGTCACCTTTATTAAATAGCGAATCAAAAATAGGGCTCTAGCTAATTTAACACGCTGAACGTTAACATGTTGGTCCCACTTCAACTCCGAATCAAGTGTTACGCCCAATAATCCAAGCTCTCTGCGTTCGCTTAATACTTTGGTTCGTTTAAGGGTTAATACCAAATGTTGAGTTTTAACTTTATTCATTAGCAATTTATTTGACTTGAGCCATTCTTCTACCTTACTTACAGCTGAGTTCGTACCGGGTTAAATATTTTGTACATTGTCATATAGATTAATCAGGGTTGTATCGTCAGCAAAGATAATATGACGTGTATTTGGATCACAATTTGAAAGATCGTTAATATATATAAGAAATAAAATTGGCCCCAAGACTGATCCTTGTGGCACATCATGTTTGACTTCCGATATTGTTGACAGACAATTGTTATATGACACATTCATCGACTGTAGCTTCAGGATACGTGGAAAATGCAATAAAAAGGAAATTGCAGAAAAAAATGTTGGGTTTGATGACGCTGCTATTGGACCTTCGATTATATCATTTTGAAAATTAAAAAAAAGGGAAGTTAACCGTTTAATCGTTCGTTTAATAAATAATATAGATGAAGTCTTCATGAAAAATGCGTAACTGTATTAGGTATTTTCTAATTCCAAGGAATTGAATTAAAAGTTAATCCTTTCGGAACATTTTGATCCCGTATGAGTGTTTAGTGCGAGAGACTATGATTATTATTAAGTAATTAAGAAACTGAACGCTGAATACAGATATTAACAAACAATTTGATAACTTGATACCTATATGAGTGTATTTCAGTCTCTATATGTTTGGCATCAATATCCACGAACTGCCCATAAAAAGTTCACCAGCTCAATTCTGTGTCGACTAAATTGCGTAATGCTAATAGATTGCTTGGATGGAAGCTGTGAATTGGGGATCATGAAGGCGTGCTAAAAATTAATGATCTACCACACAGACAGCCACTTATAACTGATAGCATCTAAAGCTGCTCAGTTTGAACAACAGCACTTCTCCAAATGAGTGCCTGAAAAATATGAGATGCCCTTTCATTGATTCGATAAAAAAACAGAACTACAACTTCAGTCAATTTATAAAATTAGCCCCAAGGGAATTTTATTGTTACTGAATGTAAGCTAATTTACACCACCTGTGCACTTTAGTAATTAAACTAATCAAATTACTTCCGCGAACCTGAATTATTAATTATTTAATCTTTCAACAGTAATTAACAAGACAGTCGCTGACAAGAGCGCGTCGGCATCGGATGAGGCGAAATGTATACCCACATTGTGGGTTTACTTGTAATGCACAACAACATTTCGTGAAATATCACGGATTCGGAATTGGAAACACATAGTGAAATAGGCGCAATAAAAGAAACAGCGGTCCCTTCCTAACGAAAAGTTTTCTATTTTCCAAGATAATTAGCATCTAGATTGTGTTCAACTATCAATAACAATCAGCAAACTTTGATACAAAACTTTTCACGAAAACCTTCGATTAGTTACTTTTCCGCTTTGTTATTGCCATAAAACAGGGAGGAAGGATTTATTGGTCCGATCGCGCGTAAATCCCGCCAGTACAACTTCAATTTCTATAAACGCGGGAAAGACGCGCGAATGGGCAGGGAAAAAAGTTCAAAAATGCACACTCACCTGAACGACCATTATTATCAAGAACCACTAGTTTAAGTTTTCTGGCGCTAATGGACTTTTACGAATGGGCAACAGTCTCACATAATTGCGTACGGATTTATGACAAGGCGTCGAGGCGCCGAGCGTGAGATGAATCGGACTCGTAGCGGCCGACGTCAGGTGCGCCGCGCCAGCGCATTCACCTTATCATCATCGATTGACGCTATGGCCATACGTTGTGCGTTTTACCATATTTTCTTATTGCACATTCATTTTCGAAAACTCAATATTGAAAACCACACTGAAAAACTCACGATCTTATCTGACCACGAAGAACTACGAGCTGGATGTTTACAACATAGCTAATTAAATATACCCCCTGTACCATTAGTGGTGTAATTAGGGTTGTACAGAAATCAAAGAGGGTAGGCGAGCACATTCCCCAACTTAATAACTTAAAATAGTCGGGGTAGTTAGCCTGATTATTATGGTTGGGCGATAAACAATTTTACGACATAATAATATAGAATATTGACTAACCATGAAATTCGCAATTTTATCCATTTAGTTATGCAAACTCCCTTATTATTGCCAGTATTGAACTCACCCACAAGATTTTAGAGTGCCATAACAAACCGTCGTTTCTTTTCTAGATTTATCAAAGAGCTTTCCACTTGGTCTCCCGCAAAGCAATTCCCAAGTTGAAAATTATTTACAGTATAAAAGTGTAAGCTTACTGTTTAACTTGCAGATAGAAGCCGGTGGGTTGCTGATGTCGCCAAGACTATCCTGGACATGGACGACCTGGAGATGACCATACCGAAAGTCCTCGGTCCAGAATGTGAGCGGAAAAGAGGGACGGTGCTGATACTCTGCAAAGGAAGGTCTTATGAAAACTAAAACTGACATGATTTCCTGCAAAAGTTACATATCCACTTCTGGTGGACAACATTTCTGCCGAAGACAACTTTAATTGTTTTATGCAAACAATATTTCTGCAATTTCAAAGATTCCACTAGAATTAATAAAAATATAATATGAGGTTATGGTTTCCAAATTATTAAAATTTTTCGAATGAAATTCCACCTTCACATTTGTAAAATCATTTTTGTGCTATGTTTGTGCTCTTACGATTCTTGAGATATTACATTTTTTAGAATGGGAATCCAACTTCATGCATGTCTCGGTGTTCTAAAAATTGAAGTTTTATTGCACTTTAATTTTCATTACTTTTACGCTATTTTAGACCGTGTCATACAAATTTGGCGCTCTTTAATAGTACATTAAAACAAGTATTAATGTATGCGATTATGATAGGAGAATTATGTGGTTCTATTATGGAAAACGATTTTTACCCAAAATCTTCATGCAACCTTCATTTTAATGCCTACTTTATGTCAGGAAAGTTTAGTTTCCATGACAGGAAGACCAGTCTACGTTTCCTTCCGCCTGTCACTTTTCCGGTCGCACCTGGCACTTGCTAAATGTTTGTAATGACTCCTGTCATAACTGACAGATGGACATTAATCAAATGTTCTATATGAAAATTGAAATTTTATAATAAAATACGATTTCGGGTAAAATTTAATACAAAACTCGTCAGTAAAATGACATTACTTAACTCGGAAATTAAAATACTCGGCCCCCTCGTACTTCAATATTTCCTAGCTAGCCGACTTTTATGTAAATAACTATTAAAAATAAATAACTATTATTATTAAAAAAAAGTACGATCACCGACTAAAATAATGATAATTGGAAACTTACTGCCACTTAGGTAACCAACCATACATTATATAAATGGCAACTTTGAAGTGTGAGTTTTTCGGCGGGGAGTCGTGTGGGATGACCCGCACGGTGTCGCGCGCTGCCGTCTTTGCTTCGTCACTGCCTTGATATAAACGCTACAGCCTACAGCATGTATATAAGTATAATTACAAGAATTGGCAAAACCGGATTTTATGCATTATACTCTGGACAAATTTAAGAGACACATTGGTATCTTCGATTTAGATTTTCTCTCGATATTGTTACTAGTATTTTTGTTTTTTTTTATTGTGTATTCTATACATAACTAGCTGACCCGGCGAACTTGGTACCGCCTTAGAATTAAAAATCCCATACAACTGAATACCAAACGATCCAGGATCTTCGCACATACATCATTTTTACAACACACCTTAAGGGATTGATTCTGCTCACCAGATCAGCATAGCTTGTTTTGCTTTTATTTGAGGTGCCTACATGCAACATTTCATTTAAATATCTTAACAAATAAAAAAATTGGGATTGCACAACAGTTGGGTTGCACATGCGCAATTTTTTTTTGTTCATCTGATAAGTTACCTGAGGTTTAAGGAATATTGACTAACAGAATTATAAAATTATAAAAGAAACCCTTTTTTGGAGGTTTGGGCAGTTTTTGGGGTGTAAAACTTTTTGGCCCGTTAGTCTACGTAGTCGAAAAACAATAGCGACCGTTCTTATATCCTTGAGAACATGCGTACCAATCGCGATCGGACGTTTCTACACAAAGTTATCGTGCAGACGGACAGACAGATGGGCAGACAGACGGACAGACAGATGGGCAGACAGACGGACAGACAGACAGACAGACAGACGGACAGACAGCCAGCAATACAACATTATAAACGATCTCTAGGATAAATGGTGTGTTCATAAATTAGCGGAGGTAGGTATATTAACTTTTTTATTTTGAATGAAAATTCACGTGGTAGCAAAGCATCATACTCGTATAATTTATTTCTTTCCTACATTGTTCGTATGTGTTAATATTCTACGTGCTATTCCCAGCGAAAACAAATCCAACAAACCAAAAGTCATTAAAATCGGTACAGCCGTTCTTTAGTTAGGACGTCATTAACACATTTAGATCTTTCTGGTTTATATTCAGGGTGTCAATTTTAAAACTTGCAGTCGACCATTGAAAATCGCGCAAAACCATTTCGGGGATATTGAGGGGGAACCAGAATGACGTAATAGTGACAATCCCCCACCCCCTATTAACCCCCAGCGCCCCCCTCTTCAAAAATCTTAAATGGCAACCCCATACTTGTGACACATCGTTGAAGAAAGCTACTGAATATTGGTACCATTTTTCAGTAGCTTTCTTTTATTGGTACCATTTAAGTCAATATTCATTAAGACAAATTAACAAACATTTTATAATTAACAACAAAAATTAAGCTATGCCTATGTTCAAGATTTGGTCGCTAAATTCGAAGAAATGGGATCTGTTATCAATAAAAAAAAGGAAAGCAACCAAGATTGCCTAATGAAGCAGCTCAGGCAGCTAAATCCCTCAATGTCAACATTTAGTTTTTTTTTAAATATTAATTTTTTGTTAAATTGTCTAGTGAATATTGACTTGAGCTTTCCAACGATGTGTCACAAGTATGGGGTTGCCATTTAGGATTTTTGAAGAGGAGGGCTGGGGTGTTAAGAGGGTGGGGGGTAGTAACTCTTAACGTCATTCTGGTTCCCCTCGATACCCCCGAAACGGTTTTGCGCGATTTTCAATATCTTCTTTAGTCTGGAAAATACGGCCGACTGAAAGTTTTAAAATTGACACCCCGTATAATCGTGAATTTTCCCATTTTCCGGTCAAATTTTCGCATGTCCTGTGTCCTATTCTCAGGGAAGACTGATGCAACAAACCAAAAAGCACTAAAATCGGTTAAGCCGTTCTTCAGATATAAGATTACAAACACATTTCGGCCTTACTGTTATATAGATTACACAGGATGTTGTGTTTTTAACAAAATGTGGGGTTATTTTCAGCCAAACTCGAAGTGAAAGAAATTTCATTATGGTCTTTTCCTTTTATAAACGAAAAAAAGGGGAAAATGTATGGAAAATGAATAGAAATGAATTTGTTTACAATCGAATTTTCTATAAGATAACATCAATTGCTCCGGAATTTTCATTTTTAAATGCTATTGCATGGAAAAATATAAAAAAATGTATTCCCGAAAATTAATAATTTGTTATTACTACGTAAAATTCATTTGAAAATCCGTATTTGGTAAATTTTTTTCACTTATAATTGCACAAGAGGTTTGTATTTTACCGAGTAAATTTGGGTTGTTTAGGTAATGAAAATCTGTTGCCTAGCAATTAGACGAGAAAAACTATCAACTAATAAAAATGCGACACCGCAGGTGGAGCATTTTTAGGTTGACAGTTTTTCGAGTTCAATTGCTAAAAGGCAACAGATTTGAATTGCAACAACACAAATTTACTCGGTTTAAATACAAACCTCGAGTGTAATTCGGCAGGACAATTTAACGAACAAGAAATTCGCATAACTAATCAATTACTGACAGACGTCAAACTAGTCATATGGGAAAGGATAATGCGATAATTGGTTCGAAAATGAATAAGTGAAAAAACCACTAGTGCATTTGTCGCTGGAAAAGTTGCAGGTAACTTTTGCCGCTGTCAAAGTGACAATTTCACTGCGGCTTATGCGATTTTTTATACATGAGTTGAATTGTCATAACAAAACACTATGCCAAATCCGATTACCTTTTATAGTCATTGCATAAGTTAAAAAAGCGACGCTTTGTCTTTCAAACTAGCTCTCAGAGCGTTTCTCAACACATAGTGGAACCATAAAGCAACCATTTGCAATAATTGTCCTGATGATTTTTGCAAATCTGCGGACTGTTTTTTTTTCAAAAGTTGAACAATTTTGTCAGTTAACAAATGGCATAAGTTTCGAAGTATTTTTCTTCAATGTGCGTCTTTCCGAGAGTTTTCCATTCGCATTATTGGGTTACATTCCTTGTTATTTTTCGGAAATTATTCCATTTGTTAACTTAAAAAAAATTATCGCATTTTGAAAAAAATCCCTAAAACTTAAGAGAGTATTTGTTTAAAAAAATAAATAATCTTGCAAAATTAACCTTAAAAGTCGGTTTTTGTTTCAATGGAGAGAAAACCGAGATAGCAGATGCTACGGGGGTTCCTTCTGGACTTGAAAATTACCATCGGTTCCGCCCGGCAAGGCAAACCGTCTTCTTCTCAGGCTGCTCAATCGATAAAAATAAATGCTACGGCTAACTCAAATCGGTGGGCTTTTAACTCTTTTGAAACTGCGTAACAAACCTTAACCTGCCGCCTACCAGTCTCCTGCCTCAACTCCTACTCCTCTCTTTCCTTCCCCTCGTTCTTCGTTAAAGACATAGGCACATTGAACCAAATAGATAATATATTGAAATGATATTAGAGATACAAACAAATTACAGGGATCTAGCAGTTCTTCTCTCCTCCTTGTAAAAACAATAGCTTAACAATGACAACTAAACTAACTAAAAAATCCTACCAGGTGAGACTAATTTACTCAAGGGGTGGCCATCCTCTACAGTTTGAAAATTTCAACAACAGGTCATCGGTTTTTACTCCAGCGTGGGCTGAGACTTATTTAAATAAACACAACAATTTGTCCTACTCTTTGGTAATCGTTCATTGGACTTTAATGAACAATCAAATCAAAATTTTTTTCTATAGCTTCATTACCAAAAAGTGGAATTTTACAGAACGTTACAAATTTAATTAGACTAACCTTTACAACATTTGTACAGCCGATCTTGTGAACTGCTCTTTCCTCTGGTACAGGGTGGATGTGATGAAACCTGACACTTAGGTCTCTGTGACTTCCTAGGGGGTGGCTTGAAATTAACACACGGAAACAAAAATCCACGGTGCCTATCCTTCCTCGGAACGAAAGCAAAGTTTAGTGTTTGAACTGAAACTTAGTCCAGGAAATCCTTCGCGTGGCGAGTGGGAGACGGCTAGTTGCCAAAGTTTCTACACAGCAGTGTATTTAATTTAAACAGTGACCCCTACTATTTCCTTCCACCGGCTCTTAGAGTTTATTAACTTTGATCGCCTGCGGGAGACGGATTTTTGAGTTAGCGGCACGGCAGAACACAAATTTTTATGATTACTATCCGACGGTAAACCGCGATTTGTTCTTGGGTGGTTCGACGTATTATTTCACCAGCTCTTCTTGGGGCAAATATCTCTCCAAAACGCAGCGCTCCTTCGACAAATGACCGTACGGCACTAGTAGGAAATTCCACCTGGGGCGGATCCCGAAATTCTGCGCCTTGAGGAATAGGGCAGCACTTTGAATTATATATCCTCGAGAAATCACAACGTATCCTAACGCGATTCACTGCATCCAAAGTAAACTGGGGTGAAGCTCAAGGGTTCGCCAAAATATCACTTGATCGGAACCTGGGTCTTCGTCGACAAAAAATCAACGCGAAAAGAAAATGACACTTCGAAACGGGTGCAAAAAGCACGCAACTGCGAGCAACCGAAATAAACCGGTGGCTCAAAACGCTAAGTGTACCAAAACGATCGCTCAAGGTACGTGTTGACCGCTTGACGTACTAACCGCGAGTCTTTTCAAAAACGATCCCCTTCTTCAGAATTGAAATGAGAAAACCACACCCAAATTACCATAAAACAAAAATGGCTCCCGCTAGAAATTCTCCCATTGGTTTAGATAAAGAAGACTTAACCCACTCTAACTTCGTCGTCAACCTCCAGGAACTGCTGAATAAACTGATCTCACGGTTTTCTGCTGACGAATTTAAAACCCCTTATCTCTTGATGGCTCGGTGCTATATCCGCTCCTATTCTCGGTCTAGACGGCGCCTTGGGTGATAAACGAACGACAAAAACTCGCATTACTCATGATGACGTCAATCAACTTTGCACTCTTCCCACGACGAAATTAAATCTGAGCGAAATTAAATCTATCGGACCATAGTCTTGAGCGAACCGAAATACCCAAACACAAAATTTCTAACCGAAACAAATAATGAAATATACAGGGTGACCTTCACTATCATGACAAGAAATGTCGAATTTTTTAATGAAATTTGGCGCGAAATAAAACCACTCGTTACACAGATACCAATGTCTCTTAAATTTGTCCAGAATATAATGCATAAAATCCGGTTTTACCCATTTTTGTAATTATACCTGCTGTAGCGTTTATATCAAGGCAGTGACTAAGCAAAGCCGACAATGCGCGACGTTGTGCGGCCCATCCCACATGAATCTCCGCCGAAAAACTGTTGAAATGTGCTAGGAGCATTTTTTAAACCAAAGGGCATTCTTTTAAATTCGTAATGTCCATTTTCTGTAGAAAAGGCTGTTTTTTGTCTGTCGGCTTCATCTCGATTTTATGAAATACATTTGCCAGGTCAAGAGTAATAATAATAATAATAATAATAATAATAATGTTTATGTTTCACACATGATGTTTACACAAGTCATTTTAAGTATGCAATGTAAGAGACAAACGAATATAATAAATTACAAACAAACATGATAATTATACAAACTGTTCCATTATATCACAACATTTATTCGTCAAAAATTCTTCTAGTGAATAGAAAGCCTTTTTTATTAGATATGATTTAATTTTAGATTTAAACTCCATTTCATTGCAATGTTTGAGAGCGGTGGGCAACATATTAAAAAATTTTATGGCTAAAAAATTAGGGCCGTACTGACTTTTTTTAAGACGTAAATAAGTAGGTACGTAATTGTGCATATTTCGCGTATCGTAATTGTGAAAGTCCGAGTGGCATTTAAATTTTTGGCAATTACTTTTCATATAAATCATACAGGTATATATGTAAAGTGAGGGTAAGGTTAATATTTCCAAATCTGTGAAGGCATGCCTGCAATCAGATTGATAGTCTAGGTTAGCCAATATTCTAACCACTCTTCTTTGTATTATAAAGATTCTAGAGACAGAGGAGCAGTGACCCCATATTAAAATACCATAATTCATTATGGCATGGAATAATCCGAAGTACGCAGTGCGCGTAACTTCCGGAAAACATGGTTTGTTAAATTACGGAGTAAGAACACAGTTCTGTTCAGTTTTGAGGAGAGCTCGTCAATATGGATTGTCCATGGAAGTGTGGAGTCCAGATAGACGCCTAGACATTTCACCGGCTTTTGGTTAATTACATCTTCTCATTGTTAAAGTTAAAACTTCTGTTTTGTCTTCATTTAGAGACAACTTGTTCAAGTGGAACCAAGACTTGGACTGCCCTTGAAGATCTATACTTCTTATATTTGTTATTTCTAGACTAGAACCAGAGCTTAGTATTGTAGTGTCATCGGCATATAATATGAAATGACAATTAACTGTAGGAGGCAAGTCATTTATATAAATTAAGAAAAGCACAGGCCCTAAAATGGAACCTTGTAGAACACCAGACTGTACACATATTTCTTTTGAGAATAAACCGTTATATCTAACAGTTTGATAACGTTCTTAGAGATATGATTGCATGAGTTTAATGGAAATTTCATCAAAATTATATGCTTTCAACTTATTTAACAAGATCTGATGATTTACACAATCAAAAGCTTTGCTTAAATCTAGAAAATGTATTTAAGATTGTACTAGATAGATTTACAAGGGCGTCCGTTGTTGACTTTTTTGATCTAAAACCGTATTGTGCATTATTAAAAATATTATTGACCAAAAAATAATTCAGTATGCGATTTTTTAAGATCTTTTCAAAAATTTTTGAAAAAATGGAAAGTATTGATATCGGCCTATAATTTGAAACATCCTCTTTGTCACCCTTTTTAAACAAAGGTAAAATTATAGACCGTTTCAATGCCTTTGGGAACGTCCCATCCCTAAAACACTCATTAATTATAACACTGTTAGTGGTAATACAATAATTAAATCCCTTAGACATTTTACAATTTCTGCAGAAAAATCATATATGTCTCGACATTTACTATTAGATAAAGACGTAATGGCGTCTCTTACCTCAATGATCCTTACTTCGTGCAAAAAAAATTTTAAGTGGGGAGCCGGATTATTAATCCAACTAAATGAGCTTGTGCTTAATGTTGCAGAAGAAGTAGAATTAATTCTGTTGGTGATTTTCGCTGGAATTTCTTTAAAATATGTATTAAACTCTTCAGGTGTGTACTAAAATATAAACTTTTACCAAGTTAGTCTAAAATATCGTTAATGTTGGAAAGTGGGTATTTGTCTTCGATTGTCTTTTCATTTAACTTCCGATAAAATCTATTACTAAACGCCACTTTTTTGGGTACTATCCAGATTGGGGTGGAATACCGCGAAATGCATTGATCGAGCATTTTTTGAATTTGAGATTTCACTTCTGTTTTGTGACTTCGGGATATTGGTAACTTTTAGTAAAAATATATGAGCTTCACCAGGTAAATTTATTTTATGTCTGATTTAATTTGAAAAGGGTCCCATTGAGGCAATGCCAACACGTCTCTATTTTGGCGATTTTTTACAGTAAATTGAATTTCGTAAATGCAAATGTTATACCTATTTTTTTTGTACATACTATGGAACATAAAGTTATAAGTGATAAGTTTGATTTTACAATATCATATAGATAAATTCATTGTTCTAACTAATTTGCAACAGAGATATTTTATTAAAATTAAACCTTTCATGTCAATGGTACATTCCAATCACAGTGTGACCTATTAGCATTGAATATTCAATGCTATTAGTAAACTACGGCAAGTGCCACACAAGAGTAACAAGTCTATTAAAATCGATGTCGGAAGTATACAATAGAAATTCCCGGCCGAAATTGATGCAGCACAATGAAGAAGATAATCGATAGGCGTTTTACATACTCGCTTAATTCAGTTAGCCATTGTGCCAAGCTTAATCTGTTTAGATTATACATCGTCCATGCGTTCCTGTACACCCACATCGCAATAATTTTGCATGTATGTTAACGAAATTTCATTAGAGGGAGGAATGCGATTATTAACGCACAGATAATGAGCTTAATAAACATTTAACTTGTCAAGTGGAAACCCTAATTTTATTTTTCACTTGCGAATTTTGATAATTTGCTACATTTAATTATTTAACTATTTTCTTGAAAAGTGTTATTTACGATATAGGTGAGATCAGAGCTTTATGCGAAATTGGCACTTTCAAGACGTGTTGTACACTGTGGATTTTCTTTTGCTTTTGTTAATTTAGTTCGTTATGCCAATGTTTTTGTCCCGAAGAAGGTTTCCCTGACAAGTTTATATGTTCTCGTCTTTTATTACGGACAAATCTGAGTTTTTATTCAATTTCCTCTCCCACTTGTGTATAAAAAGAGCGACGGCTATCCAGATTCGAAAGTGCCGCAAAACGTCCGTCGTTTTGACGGGGTGGGTACGTCAAGATTGCAGTCGCTTCTCGAGTTCTGCTGCTAACCTATCTTTTTTTTTTAATTTTCCTTTACGTCTAAATAATAATATCCACCTTGTTAGTAAAAGGTCGCAACATAAACAACCTGTTACGAATAACTACTAACTAACTACTAATTAAGATGACATACAAAAATCTTCCCAAGATCTACTGTTGAAAATGACTTGAACACAATTTGCAAGTGTCAAAACCTGATTAAAGTTGTCTTGAATGTAGAATAAATTGATAATTATGTGCAATAAATTACGCATACAGTTTTAAGATCCTTATAGTTTCAAGACCCACCCCTATTCAGCCATTCAATTTTAGTGAAGTACTATCACCCTAACTAGCAAATTAATAATGCAGTGACAGTGACTAAACAAAATTTTATTATGGAGCTATAACGTGTGCTAATTAAACTCCTTAAACAATTCATGTGTGTGTTTAATTCAGGAAAGTTTACCTTTTAGCCATCTGCTGCAAACTAGTTAGACATTTAACTAACCCTTCCTAATAGAACTTGTAGAGCGTTATATCGGAATCGACAAACCCTAAGCAAATGTTAAGTGAAAATACAGAAATCTGATAAACTTTGTAGTCGAAGTTGAAGATCGGGGCAAAATAAGAAAAGTTTATAATAACGGTACGGCTTTTAACTTAAAACAATACCCGCAAAGCAACCGCTTTCAAGCTAAATTTGGTTTGCTACAGTAACTTTCATTTAACCGAGCTTGTTTTTTAGGAAAGTCGCTCAATAAAAAAAAACTTTATCGCTTTGTCTTAGAGATGTAGGAAATAATTTCGTAAGGAATGATTCCGAAAACTTTAGTAAATGGTAATTTAAATGCAAGGCAAACGGGGGCCGCGTATAGGCAAATCGAGCTGAAATCGCAATAATTTCCAGATGCTTTCAGCCTAACGAGACTTTGTTTTATCTGACAGCTCGCTGGCCAAGTAGCATAAACGACGGTATTGTTTGACTTGAATATCGAGATAGCGCCAGTTAATTTTAATAAAGATCTCAAGATAAATCTTTAACTTAACTTTACGTTCCACAAAAACTGTTAATGGGCATTAAAAGCCGCCCTACATAAAAGGCGATAAACGTAATGGCCCTGTATTTATCCAAGTTAATACTAATTAAGTTTCGTTCAGCATTAGACCGAGCTTAAAATTAGTAGGCAAAAGGGATTATAAAGAAACCGATAAATTGTCGTTTATTATAATTGGTATTTTCTACACTTTGCATGCATTATGCGCTAAGTGGCGAACAGTGAAAGCTGAGCTTTTGCAAGCAAGTTATGATGATTTTAGCAGAACGTCCGATATCCTATTGCAGAGATTAACTGCTTACGGCAATTTAGCCATATTTGCTAATGAAACCGATAATCTAAAACCCAATAAGGGCCTGATTGAAAATAATCAAATTGTATACCACCTTGCAAGTAGTTTGGGCGTCTTGCTCGATTTAAATATTTACTTTTCTAGCAAAGTGCGTTTAGGTGGCTTGTGGAGAAAAATGTTTTTTAGGAAAAAAAATTACTTTTACATTATATTTGTTCAAAATAGGGCTTTAAAATTGTAATTAAAACTGGGAATTCCAATCAACAGAATTGTATTTTGATGCAGTACCCAATTACGCGTTGTGTAACCCTTTAATACAATACAAAAGTAATTATGGCAGTCAATAAAGTAGACTGTGGGTAAATCCGTGGAATTTAATAACTGCAAGCTTAAAATGATGTAAAGTGTAATTTGTAATGACTAATCCCAATAAGGCTCAAGGTATCCACCATCTAAAAAATTAATTTCTCAGATGCAATATCATAAATATAAAAGGAAGTATACAGACATTCCTCGAAACATCTTAAAACAGCACACTTTCTTCTATTAATGCCTCTCCTAGTACCATAAGAAACCATTATAACCGAAAGCTGAGAACGGGGGCGTATAACGAATTTAGTGGTAAGTAAGTGCCTTGACAAATAGCAAATCAAAGATCATACTTGATCTTTGAGTAAATGTACGAGGCCCCTTCATCAGTTCAATGTATTTTTATTTTAAAAAAGTTTACTTTTCGGTCAATCCCTATACAGGGTGTATATATCTAGTATATATATCGGTAAATATCGAATGTATACAAAGTTTTTCTATATGAAAGTTGTTTAACATTTGATTTGCCATAATAAGGCAATTGTCTTTATGTGAGAAAGCACAGGTGTAACGAAAAACTAATTTTGTTTAATGGTAAAAAAGCTTGAAATAAAAATTAATTTCTTCTACACTGGTGCTAACGTGTTACATTATTGAAAAGAGAAAAAAAAACTATCAAATGAGCCTAATGGATGTGTGCATTGCTATTTAAAAAATTCAATTGTTTTTAGTTATTCGTTTGTTTTCTGAAATATAAATAATGCAATGCCGCCTTATTATGGAAAATAAAAAGACAACTTACATACTTATAAAAAAAATTTGTATACAGTCGATATTTACCGAGATATACGGTGTGTGAGAATTGGTTAAATGGACAATGTTTTGCAGTTTTAGATGATTATTGAAAATTTGATTGTGGAAATTGAAAATGTCGCATAGGTTCGACGTAAATACAAAAAAAATAAAATTGGTCATTTCTTTTAATGTCTTTTATCATCAAAAGTATAAGAGATATAATAAAAAGTTTTACATAAAATTTACTGTCTTTGATACGCTTCATCTAGAATTGATGTTAAAAAATTCACTCCGCAGTTACAAAAATAAGACTCATCTGTCCATATATACTCGGACTGGTAAAATTGCAGTTAGTTTCGATTTTCTAACGGATAAATCACCTACAAAATGTGACCTAGGACAATGCATCAATGGTAATACATTGTGTAAAGTAAAGCGAAGTGTCTTGAAATGTGAAACTGGATAATGGCATGACATTTTTTCGGGGGGATAGTTTTTAGTTATACAACCATTCTGTAGGTATGGATAATAGGATAGTCAATAAGTGACGTCATAAAAGTTAAAATTTTTCTAGGCCCCCTCCCATGAGTGCGCCCCTGATATTTTAAACATCTGATGTAATTATTTTCATTGTTTTGTTGGATCGAATAGATTTTGTTTTGTTTTTTTTAATCACGGACTACTTGATTAAAATATAAAAACCGTTGATATAACTGATATCTTATTTTCAAACTTATCCTATGATAGCCCATTGAAAAAAGAATGAAAAAATCTATCAATTAATCTAAAAATCCAATATAGCGCCTATTTAACTTTAGGAAGTTGGTAAATGTTCCTCAAAGGTAGCCATCTTGAATTTTTTTACATCAATTCTGAATTAGGCGTATCAAAAACAGTAACTTTTATATAAAACGGCATTTCTAAAAAGCATTATGCGGGTCACTCTGTAATTGGGCGCAGAACACAAGAGGAATAATAATAATAATAAATAATAAGACATTAAAGGAAATGACCAATTTAACTCAAAAGTTACTTTGTATTTGTGATCGAGTATTAATTACTCGAAATCAATTTATTTTGCTTATCTAATTTCATTTGCCGTTTGAGATCTTCGTTTAAGAGATTTATTTGTCCTAACGTGATTGTATTGTGGATTAGAGTACTATTACCCTAGTCTATTTCCAAGTTAATATGTGTTTTTAGGAATATGAAATCAACATCGCTTTCGTAGAGCTCTAGGTAAGTTGAAGATTCGGGTAGTTAATATTAATCCTAATTGTTGCGAGTTCCTATTTGGAGACACGTTAAAATTTTTAAAAGTCTGGAAAGGGTCTGAAAAGTTTTGGAAAAGTCGTTGTATGTTGTGTTGTTCTGATACAGGGTTCTAGAATTGACCTAGAAAGGTCATGGTATTTTGTATTGCTTTGAAAAGCAAATGAGTGTTCGTGGAAACGTTTATAAAACTTTTGGAAATATTTAGATAGCTATTCCTAATCTGCTAAATATCAGAAAACACTATGATTATGATATTTAAGAACGTAATCCTTTTTTTGATTGTACCATTAAATAAGTAGAGTGCCTTTGTTTATTTGTTGTTGATTTGATAGATGCTTGTTTTTATTATTAATTTAAAGTGGCAGGGCTTTTGACTAAAAAGCACTAATTGTGAATAAGTTAGAGCGTTTGGGATTGGAGAAATAATTAATTTAGAATTCTTAAAGCTGTAAAAAATGTAAAAGTTCTTCAGTCCAAACAAATTGTGGTCGGTAAAGAATTTACATGAATGATTGTGGTCAAGAAAGACATTAACCAATAAAAATTTAGACATCGCCATTTTGAGTGAAATGATTATAGAGGGGATTGGTTTTGACGGTTCACGTTTCGGCACTAAAAGTCACTATCTGGTTTTGGCACACGTTTTTGGTTGTTGGGGTTAACGCAGAGTAGTAACGTTAAGATCCCGTTAAACCGTTTTGAGCGGGAATCGTAATTTTTAGAAGTTACGGACGTTTCAAAGCTCGTGGGGAAAGTTAGTGTGTTATTTGGTGGAGGCGTGCAAAATATTACCTTTGGATGTCTAAACAAAAGTTTCACCTTTGATGTTAAAAGTGCGTAATACAGTTTGGTTAAATTCGTGTCTTAATTAAGAAATTACGAGGACATACTCGTATTAATTGCAATCAAAGAAAAATCAGATTTCGAGTACCGCGTTCGAATAAAAAATCTTAACGCAGTTATGGCGTATCAAGTAACGTGTACCTTCTCTGTAAAAAAATCAGTGAAATTAAGTGTGTGGTTTCGATTGTATTTACTAAGTTTTGTGCTAGTTAAAAAGTTGCATCTAGTAAAGAAAGTTCTTGGGCATTGACAACACGATAATAACCCCCAACGCTTCGTTATCTGCAAAATTTTACCCGGAGTCTACAAATTTCAAGGAGATTTTAAAACGGCAACTGCTCGCAACATTCAATCCAGCCGTCTGATCATCCTACTAAGTTTTCCATTGTACATTAAACCTGAGCTTTCACGGGTCCGACGAAAATTTTCCTTGTAAAAAGGTCTGAGCTGAGATTATTAACGGTAAAAGCCAAAGGTTATTTGTAATAGAGAAAATTAAGGGTATTTTGAATGTTTATTTCATTGTGGGAAAGTAAAGAAGGATGAGAAATCAGAAAGGGTTAGGAAACGTCATCACGTATTTAAAAATTTGGGAACAGGAGTTAAATTTGGAGAGATTTAATTGAGTTAATCTTAAGGAGAAAATTTGTAAGGAGTGGGGCTAGATTTTTATCAATATATTTTCGTAAATATCACATAGGAATGGCTATTATTTACTAACCAGAAAGTTGCAACTAAACGACTCAAGTAAAAGGGAAAGGTGCTGTTTCTCCATACGCTTTCTTGCGGCAATTGATTTTGCTTTCATTTCTTGACAGTCAGGAACTGTTTCGAAAAATGCTATTGATAGAATTCAGATAAGAAAGTGGAAATTGGGGGAGGTCAATAAACGAACTAACAATTTCACCCCGTGAAATAGGAAAACGTATTTCAATTGAAAGAAAATATGAGAGACTGATGGCAGTGTGTAGGTACCCACGTCTTCTAAGACTATCCAAACAAGTATAAAAATCCTATAGGCGGAAAACTAAATTAATTTAATAAAAATTATTATTGTGGCAATATTAAATTGTAGAAATTGTATCTGATTTCTTCCATGCGAAGCTCGTCATCTATTTACTTGTCTACTTTATTTCGGCACAAGTAAATCAACAATTTCAGTGACTTAATCAGAACGAATTGTGTATACACTACTTATCCTGTATCAGTTGTAGCAAACAACCCCCGCTTTGATTAAAATTTATGACAGGAGAAATGACACCGAAACTAACTAAATCACTCCCACATACTAGCGTTAGCCACAACTTTTAGTATTTTCGGTCGCAAAAGAAGGGTAATCCGATTACAGTGTTGTTTGTGTGGTAACTACATTAGGTGCAGGGAACAAAAAAGGACATTTCTGCAGACACCCCATTTGCCACGTTCATTAGCACTACTTATGTCATCTACGCTTCCTGGAGATTGATTTTAAGGCGGTATATACATTTTATTCTTATTCGCGTTACGTTAACAAAGAAAATCACTCAAACCAATTATTTGCAGTTATTACAGGTTACCGTCCGAAGTCCACGGAGTTCCTTATTATGAATTCATTATATTGACATTTCATTTTCTGGAAAACCTAAATTCACATTTTTCACAAGAATAAGTTATTTTTATATAAAGTTGAGAATTGCGCTTGCAAGAAAATTTCAAATCACTCTCTGCAAAATACAATTAGGTCAAAATGTAATATTAAGCACGGTGCGTGGTACGTCGCTTTAATTAGAAAACATTTTCTATTGAGAAGCCCAAAAATACGATTGAGTAAATTTAGCGAAATTTAGTAACTTGGGCTCAATTAATTCTACCAGATTTCCATCGATAGGTAGGTACCTACATACATAACTTGCGCTCTGTGATGTACTACGTTAATTTATGTATCACTATAAAGCGAATGTTTAGGAACCGCTGATAGGTGTATGAATCCCATAATCCCTTATGTAATTACATTTGTTTCTATGTAAATTACCACAACAAGGTAAGATGAAAATTAGATACCAACAAATCTTAAAACCTTCCCCATACTAATTTTAATAAATAAATTAAGGAAGCAGCGACTAGTTTCGACCAACGCTCATCTTCTGGCTAAAGTGAATAAAGTTTTATTCTGTAATCTCCTTAAGCCAGAAGATGGCCGTTGGTCGAAACTAGTCGCTGCTTCCTTAATTTGTTTATTAAAATTAGTGTGGGGAAGGTTTTGAGATTTGTTGGTATCTAATATATACAACCCCATTTTGAGTCTCATCACACCATGGATATCTCCGATTCCTACGATGAAAAACCGGACCCAAATCAGCATAAATGCGATATACGGCGTGTTGATTCGACAGGTGGGACATAGGAAATCCCATGTAAATCTCAAATGACGATCGTTTCACTTCCGGTTTTACCGGATGTGGATAGCAACTTTCTTATTTTAATCAGAACACCCTGTATTTTATTGCATTTTCGAAATCTACATGGAAATCTATGTCGTTTGATACCACATTTCCCTATACCCAGCATCAACAGTTTTCAAGTTCTTCGCGATTTTTGACGTTTGACTGCTTTTATTTTGAGAACTGTACCTTCATTGCCTTGAATTTTCAAAAGTTTTCCAAAATCGACAATACTGACTTGATCTTACATGAGAATGCTTTAAATTTTGTTCGCCCTCCCACAGGGTGTTTCAAAACCAATGGAAACCTTAAAAAGTTGATTTTTTCAAAAGAAGATGCTTTATTTTTTTGCCTATCAACATCAATCAATTATTACATTCCTTATACCTATCTGTTATACTTTCCGTTTTATTGTAGATTTTCTAAAGTTGTGACGGTTATACACAATTTGCCACCGTAATATAGATACGATGGCTTCGGTATAACAGTCACAATTTTAGAAAATCTAAAATAAAACGGAAAGAATAACAGATAATTATCGGGAATGCAATAACTGGTCGATGTAGAATTTTTTTCGACATTCGAAAGTGCAAAAAAATAACACGTTCTTTTTGAAAAAATGAAGATTAAGGTTTGAAGTTAAAATGGATCATAGATTTTGAAACCCTGTAGAAGGACGATCAAAATTTAAAGCATTCTCATGTAGCATCAAGTCAGCCTTAAAGAAAAGCAGTCAAACGTTAAAAATTTTGAAAAACCTGGGTATAGAGTAGGGAAATGTCAGAGGACGTAGATTTTTATGTATAGATGCAAGGGTGTTCTATTTAAAATAGAAAATTGCCATCCACATCCGGTAAAACGGGAAGTGAAACAACAGGATAATATTTTCTTTCAATAAATCATGAACAACTATGGTATGCAAATTTTCAAACTTAAATTATCAATGAGAGTCTGAATACTTTTACGTAATGGTTTGTGTAAAACATCAGGCTGTATAAAGGCGTATTTATGCTCACTAGTAAAAAATAATTAGAATAAGTAATAAGTAATAATAATAACTTGGGAAGTTTTAACTCAAGACTAATTTAAACAATGCTAGTACTTATAAATGGTGGAAAAAGATACTATTACTTAATTCTTATTACCTACTTATTATTTATTACTTATTCTTATTACTTATATCAGTGAGCATAAATACGCCTTTAAACAAATTAAAATCACGAATTAAAAACAACAAGCGTGTACCTATACCCATCCTCTATGTCCATGAAGTGAAAACGATACTTTAAAAAATGGGTTTATAGAATATTTTTACACTCGAAATTTAAAAAATTTTTTGCCTTTTCTACACTGTGTAATTTACACATCTGATAAAACCTATGCTTTTTTAAGTACACTCTGATAATAACTAGTTTCTCTTGCCTCATAGGACCAGGAGTATAGGTTCTTTCCAAGAATGTCGAAGAAATCAAAATAATTCAAAAACTGTTGTCTTATGGTCGTACGAGTAATACCACGTTTACTTCAAATTTTGCATAGATTAAAAAACTATATAGGCTATCCTATTTGAAATAACGAAATGTGAGTCACCTTCCGATATAAGCAAAAGATCCTTGAAACTGAAAATATTTACATAGTTCCTCATATATACAGTTTATTTTGACAATACCTTTTAGAGTGATGTACAAACTGTTTTAGGGTACACCTACCTTGTTTGACAGAAAATGTATCATCGCTCCAAATGATACACGTTTTATATTAATTTTATGGAACTAAATTTAAAATTTTAAAAATGAAACAATTTTGCACTACTCTTGTGCAGATTTTCATTTTCCATTTCAGTGGATTCAGCTGATTCTACCTCCAGATCTAAACCTGAAGTGAGGTGTGGCGAGTGCCGGCTTCGGTGGGAAGAAAACATGCCAAATTGCATTGCTGATCTTTGACGATCGATTGTGGCTAAATCGCTGACCCGATTTTAACTTTTAACAGATCATCTAAACGCGAAATTTGATGCTCTTTAACTTTAATTAGAATAAACTTTTATGTGAGATGCTCCGTTTCCGAGTTATAAGCGCCAACCTAAAATTTCGTGGCTGGAAAATCGGAAAACCAACGTTGCCATGAAATTGTAAATGCAAACAAGCCCGGCACAGCAGTCAAAAATTAATCATTGTAACCAAGAAAACTTTATTTTTTGTAAAATTTCGATTACCTACTTGGGATTGAGTCCAATAAATGGAGGTGCTCATAGTCAATTTTGTAATTCCAAGGCAAGAATGATGCAAAAAACTAATCGGTCAAATGCAAAACCTACCACATACGTATACATAATTTATTTTCATTTTACCACTTTAATCAATGTCCACTAGCAAATAAATTATACCTAGTCGGTTTCAATATTGAGAGAAAGAGTTTTTTAGTACACAAGACATACGAAGTTTGTACGGAGATTTTCAATCAATCATTTTTGAAACATCATATATATATATATATACATAGGACACTTGTCGATCATTTATTTATTTATTTATCGCGAAAAAAGACAATTCTTTTCCAATTAAATCAATTTTTATACTTACATTCATTCGCAATATAATTACGCGCAGGTGTTATGATTCATGGCTAGCACATGTGGTCACAATACAGAATCAAAACACTTTCGAATATTTGGCATTGATTATGAAATCAGAATGTATTTAGTTTAATCTACTGATCAATAAATACGTATACGCCATGTCATTGAAATCAAAATGCAATTTCTAGAGATCTTGTAAAAGAATTTTTGAATTCTGTTTTTTTGTTACATTTCGATTTCTTTAACGTGGTTAGTTCGTAGGGATACGCATTAAAGGTATTAAAAAAATAATGAAAATTACCTTTTAGTCTTTTTCATTCGATTTTGCACAGGAAAAACCATTAAACAAAAGCGGGACGACGCACTGCACTTCATTATTTCTTTGTAACTGCCGAACTGGCATCGCATGATATTGTACCTGCATCGACGCGATAACAGGTGTAGATTAGACAAGTGGTTTCTCCCCGACGTCATTATTTCTATTAAATATCCGAAAACGCAAATCTTTTCGAATAAAAACATCTGTTGACTAACTATGCCACATGTTTCTGAGATAATCCTGTTTATTTCTCAAAATCAACCATTTTGATTTCAACGAAACAAAAATGTCCTCAGTAAGACCTTTGAATTTATATTCAAATTTTCGCATTTCTTCGTTCACCATTTTCAAAATTAAACCCATGTAGTATTTATACGAAACGTATTTAGCTTCATGCAGCCTTTCGCGCTAACTGTGATATACATATACTTCAGACGCCAATCCCCTGAAAACATATAAAAAACCGCAATTAAAGTATTTATTACCGACTCCATTGTTGTAATGATACCTTCTCGATGTGTGCAAATCAGAATTTAGAGTTAAAAAATGCTTAACTAGTTTGAAAATAACAACCTATATAACTTCTCTAAATTAAAATGTTCCAAGTTCCAAGATTGGGCTACTAGTTCAAAAGTTACAGCCCTTTGAATTTTCTTTCGAAATTGGTTTCTAGTCTATAACTTGTGATTGAGCAGTCTGATCGAAAAAGTACGACTTGTTTTGGATTCTATTCACCAAAATTAGTAAGAAAAAGTGTTTTACCGAGAAATTTTGGTGCAGTCGATTTTTGGAAAAAAGGAAGGTTATACACTGCCTTTTTTTTGCCCCGAAAAAAAATTGTCTTAGATCGACCCGGAAAAAAAATTGTCTTATAGAATGTGGCCTGTAGAATCCATAATTTCCAACACTTCCAAGATTGGGCTACTAGTTCAAAAGTTACAGCTAGGGAATGCAATCCCGCAGCAAAATCTCAATCCCGGTATTTGCGGGATCGTTAGATGTTAATCCCGCGGGAACCCGGTATTTGCGGGATCCCGCAAAATTTTAAATAAATTGGCAAATAAGCATTTTGTGCGGTTAACTTCTGTATTAAAATAAATCGCTAATTATCACAATAAGTATTCACCAAAAAAGTACCTTCAGGCTAACTTAGAACTCAAAAAAAATCACCTGTAAAGCACAAATAGGTGAACTTCTAAAGTGCCTCAAAAATCATAGTACATTTTTAACGAAAAAAGTTTAACAATTATTTTAAAAATAATTTCTCCGTTATGCGTTTCATTAACAAAGCAAACAGAGTCGTCCCCTTGGTCGACATTAAGGATGAGTGTACCCTTATTTGAAAGATTACCCCAAACATTTGAAGGGTTAATTACCAATCAAGACACTATTTGACGATGTGTGTCTGAAAACACCACTACAACCAGACAACCAAATACCAATATACTCGTAAATATTTATTGCTCGATTTATTGTTTATGTAATTTATTCTTTCATTAGTAACTAATATACCTATAATCATTGATTATACACACCTATAATCAATGATATAATCAAAAGTTTACTGGTTTACTCAAGTATTCAGCTTTTTCAGATAAGTACAACAGCAAAATGCGAAAAGTAACCATAAAAGGGCGGGATCACTTGGATATTTAAAATAAGTCATGTCATTTGTCATGCAGAAATAGAAACATCTCTATTCCACGATTTACGTATTATTTCCTTATGATTTGTCTTATGACAGCCATAATACCAAAAATAGTATAGTGTAAACACAAATCTAAATGCTTGTTACTTATCATATGACAAACCACATGAGAAGTATGATAGTGTAAAGGTACCTTTAGATCTGGACCTCTAGACCACTTAGCCGACCGAAAAATTTGTTCAAAAAAATTATACAGGGTGCTCAGGAATTCATGTCAATGTTTCCGGTTTTGAAAACTGCACCAACTAAAATAAATGATTTTTGTAGAAATTCGTTTTGGGGAAATGGTAAATAGTCGTGACATGAAGAAGTAAACCTTTATGCCCTTCCTGCTTTAGCGTCAACGTGCATTACCGAGAATAGGGGTACTTTCAAAACTAGTGGATGGATGGGCGATTTAACAGTGAGAAAATTATAAGAAGTTCTAACAAATTGTACCTTCAAAGTAGACTGCACACTTACCTGAGAAAAATTCAATGAAAAGAGCATTTTGTGATAAGGCACTGTTCTTGAAGTAGTGGAACAATTGAAAATTTTGCAACCAAAGTGGGCTCTTGGTGTTTTGCCACACACGCACAGCGAGATATTTCTCATTTTCCTTCTCGAGGAAAGGGTAGGACTGCATTTCGGAGGGGTGAAAAATATTTTTTAGCAGTGTTGAAAGATTGGAGGTTTTGCTTGGACCGTTTTGGCAAGTTTCATTGGGTGCACCTACCTTTTCTGTAATCCGTACTAACCCTTACTTGTGATGCAAGCTTGTTTTCAGAAATAAACAAACCGATAATTGTATATCTGAAGCTTTATTCATCCACATACTGTTTAAAAGTAAACAGAGCAATTAGTAAAATAATGTATAACAAACAGTATTGGTTGAATATGCAAACACGAGCCATTTACATAATGTAGGTATTCTTTTAAGGCATTTCGATTATACATTTCATAAATATAAATAATCCTACCAGCGTATCGTCACATTCCTCACTGCGACATCGGAAAAATGTCGCTTAATATAAAGACTCAACAAAATATATGTCCAACATTTCAATAACTTAACAATTAAAGGCGACTTTGTCACAAAACAATCTGTACAAGCTATTCTACGCTATTTACAAGGTTGATGTGTTCCCTGGCCTAAAGGGCCGCCCTGGTCCCGCGCCCGAAAGCGATCTTGGCGGCCACACGTGGAATGTCTATGCGTTACCAAGTGGAATTTCACATCACTGGAATATACGACGTGCGCACTTTGCTACGCGGCAAAGTCTACTTTGTCCCAGGACAGAGCAGCGGTCAGATCGTTGGATGAACGAAATTCCTCTAGTGAAAATGGATCGAAGGGATCTTGCACCGTCGTCAGCAGTGGATCGTACCCGAGATCGGGTTCGTGAGAAGGAATACTACTGACAGTGTTGCCGTTCTGATTTTCGTGGGGTAATAACGACTCTAACCAGTCATCTGTGTCCATAGGCACCGACATTGCGTCAACATCGTTGCTCTGATTACAGTTGTCGTTCCCATGCTGATTCCCACCGAGCTCCATTACTAGCTGGCTAAAATCCATACTCTCCAATGTATCCAGTGTGTCCAACAGATCAGAAGCATCCAAGCCTAAAGCCGCCTCTGGACTGCTGGGGTCGATTGGCAGATTCGATTCGACAGGCTGAACATTGCTAGGAAAAACGGGTTCGGCCGCCTTCGTTCCCGCCGATCCCGGAGTCGAGGGATCTTGAGCGGCGCTCGGCGGCAGCTCCCCATTTTTGATTAGTATCTCTAAAACGTCGTCGACGATTTGGCTTTTAACGTAATTTTTCTCCTTCTTAATTTGTTTGGTTGCCTCCTCGTATTGCGGCGGAGGGGGTTTCGGGTTATCACTAGCGCAATCCATTTTCATTTCTGGTTGGTTAATGATCGGGGTTACGATTGTATTTATAAAATTAGGCAAAGAATTGGCACGACTGTGTCCGTTCACTAATTTAGCTTTTCCTTGAACTAAGTGATTAAGTACGGTCGCCGCGTCGTTTCCGTTCAGGAGTAAACCGCCGGTTAGGTTTTTCTGATTTTGGAACGCGACGTGCTGTTGCTGCTGTATTCGCTGCTGCTCCTGCGCTTGCTGCGCGTGTAACGCTTGAAGCTGCTGCATGTGCACCGCGAGTTGCTGATTTTGCTGGCGCGCTTGCAGATGTTTTTGCAAGGCGAGCAGTTGGGCTTTCGGCTCGGCTCGAGTAGCCGCCTGCAGTTTCAATTGCGAAATGGTAAGCTCTCGCTGCAGCTCTTCAATTTGCCTCTGCTGTTCGCGAACGAGATCATCTTTGTTGCAGAGCATAGACTGAGGCGACATCGGACTCACCGGTTCCATCACGTCCATTCTGTCTTGGAGCGATTCATCTAAACACGAACTAGGAGAGCCGGCCTCTTCTTTTGGGAAAAATTCGTTGTTGGTATTCGGTGGAACACTATCTAAACTAGAATTACTGGTCTGACTTACACTTTCACTCGCGCCGGTAAAAGGTTTTAGTCTTTCTATAAGTTGGGGTTTCGAACCGGAAACGGGTAAACTACGACGTTTTAGTTCTGCTTTTAAGTCACTCACTTTCATGTCTTCTAATCTACCGACGAGTTTGGATTGCACTGGCGATTCGGAAGGAATTGCGACGGTATTGGGGGGTTGGGGATTAACGGGTGGGGGTGACGAATCGTTAGTGTTCTTTTGCGAGGCAGGTAGTATGATTTGCGGGTATTTGTGTTGTAGTTGAAGTTGGAATTGTAAAAGTAAAGTTTGTTGCTGCAGCAATAAATCGTAGGAGGATTCTCCTGGGGCGTTACTGTTGGCCGAGGAATTTTTTTGAGCGCTTGGTGGACCCTTATATTCGTGGAATTTTATCGTGCGAGCTTTTGGAGCCGACTTGGACTTGGATTTTTTCCTATTCTTATCTTTGCCCGGAGCGTCCGTCTTTGTCGGTGATGGTATAGGGCGGGGGGTAAGGCAAACTGGCATTGGGGGTGGGGCAGGTGTTGGAGGTTGTGGTATTGGGCTGGCAATGGAGGAGAGCGGGCTAAGAGTTGAGGTGGAAGACACAAGAGAAGCGGGACTAGACGCCGAACCGAGCGAAAGAATTGGAGCACCCACTGATCTGGTTAAGTCCGCGAAGACTATCTCACTATTGTCTTTGCTAAACACGGGAGTGGCTGTCGTAACAACTACGGCACTTTCACTAGCAGGAATAAGTGACACAACGATTCCAGCGGATTTCGCTGCAGTTTCGATGACATCTGATGGTCCCGGACTTACCAAAGCGTCTCCCTCAGAACTTTGGGAATCATCCTCCAAGCAGACGTAGCTGTGAGGATGTTGTGGTCGGTTAAGCTGTCCTTCGCAGGTTGCTTTGTATGGAATGCGTCCCGATTTAACTGCACTTTCTATAGGCTCTTCAGTATGCAAGATATTCTTCTGGATAAGCTCCAAAGGCCCGGGTCTGTGAGACAGCTGATCGTTTAGTTGATCGGCTAGTCTGGCCTTCTTCAGCATCCGCTGGCGTTCCGCTAAGCTAGGATCCACATGCCCGGGGTCTTCGTCCAGTATATGTCGCCTTTCGAGTTCTTGGCGAGATGGCCGTTGTTGAATTTTCGCTTTTAAAATATCGCCAGTTTTGGCACGTTCCAACTGTCGACGTTGACCATGGTACGCTGCCGGTGTTTTATGAGCTACAAAAATTATAATCACAAAAGAGGATTTCGATAAATTTGGAACTTACGAGGCATAATCCCTTGGGCCACCAGCTGATCGAACGGTCGCCTGAGCATCAACTTCACCTTCAGGGCTGTAATAAACAAACGAAATGTTACCATGACACAATATAATGCTGCGTGCAAATAAGCGATACACGTCCCCGGAAGAACGTACATACGATATCCGATACTGACCTAGACGGGGTCAACACACAGATCCTCACATTTTCCCTCTATACTTACATTCTTTATTTTGCTCGAGAGTATTAAGAAGCGGGGTCGTGTCGACGATCGCTTTTGGAGGTGAATCCCTGGAAGTGGCCCCCGACCCACCCTCGGCCATAGTGTTGTTTTTGAACCACTCCGGGTAGATAGCAGCGATGGTATCAACTAAATCACGATCCAACTCGAGCTGCCAATACCCGGAGCCAGAATCACTCTGATGACTGGATTCTGAAAAGAAACATTTCTTAATTAAAAAAATGACGTTTCATTGAAAAATTATTCTTCAGCTCTCCCCGAACAAAGATCATCGCGTAGGAGAAATGGGCGGGCACCTCAACCGGATTTTCTTCGCGTTAATTTATTATTGAAATAATAATTAAAAGTGTGTGATACAAATCACGCGTGGGGCGAAGAAAAAAGATCAACAAACAATTTATTTTTACAATTTCCATAACGTAATCTGCAGGTGAAGAAAAAAAACCGTTAATTGTACGTAGTCACGCGGGCGTCTTTGTGCCGTTGTTATGACATTGAATATTAAATACCTGTTGCGATATTTTTATACCTGTCTCTTTTACGTACATAAAAACACAAAGAAGAAAGTGATTTTTTGAACAAAAAAAGTGACCCAAAGTCTTTTTGTGCGATGGGCTGGGAATTGTTTGTTTACATTCTGACGTAGCATATATTTTCTAAAATGTAGGCGTAGGTAACCATGTTAACAAGACGTTGCCTCCGTAAAATAAATTGCGGCACTTTTACAAGACAACATCCATGGCTAAGATTGCCCTAAATTACAGGGAATAAATACCGATTTGACAGTCATACAAATAGGTTTTCAAAAAAAACATTACTGACCGTGTTGGCGCCCAACTTTACGTAAACGACAATGTCGAAAATCATAAAATCCGCCAATGATTTTTAATTAATACGTAAAAATAGATTGGTGTCAACAACGCATAAATTCACATTAAATACGCAGTTTGTAATTAATAAAACAGGGGAGAATAAACTAAACGCCCATCTTTAAATCACTCAACCACCCACGCCAAAACGCGTTTAGATAGACCAAATAAACGTATAAATTTTTTTTTCGAGCTGACGCAATCCGACTGTTTTTCATTAATTATTTCCCTATTTTTAAATACGGAAAACCTCGCCAAATATCGCTCCAATTCAACGGAAAAGCGAAATGTCATTTTACAATACAATTACCGGATAAACAGGCAGATATGTACGGCACATTGCCAAATCTACCTTTTTTTTTTTTAATTCTGGGACGTTCCGAAATCGAGTTCCCGAGCAATGAGTGACGTACAAAGGTTTTACATACGTAATTGTTTACTAGCCAAAATTAAATACAAATTTGTCAATGTGCACTGAGAGGGTGCCCATCAAGTGTTATTATAAACGTAAAACGTTCATTGAGAAACGCGTACAAATTGTGATTTAATTTGGCTATCAAAGGAGCATCATCGCCATCCATAAACACCTTATTTAGGGATAACATTTTTGGGGTCCGTTAACTTGGCCCCCCCACTGAGAGATTTGATAGTCGTATTATTTTGAAATGAATGCGCTCATATGCGCCACCGATAATAACTCTTGCGCCATTATCGTTTTTTAGAAATCCGAAAAAACATTTGGGGGGGCCAAGTGAACGTAGCCCCCCCCAGTACGTATTTTGTCCCTTGTAACTAGGTCACCTGATACATTTGGTTATGCGCTCAATTGCGCCACTTGAATTAAAGCTAGCGCCATTACGGTTAAGCCGTGACAAATTTTCAAAAAGTGGGGGGGGCCAACTTAACGTTTTTAAAAGTTACTTTTTTTTAACATCTTTTCATACGAAATTGTACTCTCAGGTATGCGCTGAAATGCGCCGTAAAAAGATATCTTTGCGCCATTCTTGTTTTTTGGTTATCCTTAAATATATTTGGGAGGGGCCAAGTGAACGGAATCCCCCATAACGCATTTTGCTACCGGTATTTGTGCCACTCGATACATCTGGTTATGCGCTCAATTGCGCCACTTGAATTAAAGCTAGCGCCATTACGGTTAAGCCATAAAAAATTTTTAAAAAGTGGGGGGGGGCTAACTTAACGTTTTCAAAAGTTACGTTTTTTAACATGTTTTTTCTACTACATCGTACCTTTCATCGTGCGCTAAAATGCGCCGTAAACAAAAATCTTGGCGCCATTATAGTGTTTCAGAAACACTATACAGGGTGTTTTTTGGGAGCTTTAGTTAAACGATTCTAGGAAAGTAAAATAGGTAGGTTTTTAAACATTTGTATTTAGGAGTTACTCCCGAAGGCCGAATCGATGTAAAATATGTTCAAAATGGACGCACTTCCGGAAATAACTTTTGAAAACGCTAAGTTAGACCCTCTACTTTTTAAAAATTTTTTATGGCTTAACCGTAATGGCGCTAGCTTTAATTCAAGTGGCGCAATTGAGCGCATAACCAAATGTATCAGGTGACCTAGTTACAAGGAACAAAATACGTACTGGGGAGGGGGGGGGCTACGTTCACTTGCCCCCCCCAAATGTTTTTTCGATTTTTCTAAAAAACGATAATGGCGCAAGAGTTATTATCGGTGGCGCATATGAGCGCATAACGAGCGCATTCATTTCAAAATAATACGACTATCAAATCTCTCAGTGGGGGGGCCAAGTTAACGGATCCACATTTTTGTCCATTTAACCAACTCTCTATCTATGCTAATAAACGAGGTCTATGTACTTAACACGAAATTGGATACAACCTGTATAACCGCGTCTTTACATACGAGCACAAATAAACAGAGCTAGTCCATAAAGTTCCTAAAAAATTTTTAATTTTCCACACACCTTTACCTTTACGCTTAAATTTTTAGATAAAAGAGACAAAAAAAACTTTCGGATTTATTCGACGACAAAAACCATAACCAGTTTCGGGACTGTAGCCTGCAGATTTGGGTTGCGTAAGATTGATCGACTTTAAAATCATTCGGGATTGGTAGTAGCAAAAGACATTAACCAATACACAATTAGACATGGTTTAACGATACGCCATTGTATAGGTGGGAACTAATTAATTCAAAGTAGAAGGGGTTAGTTTTTGCGAGAGATTCGGATTTTGGCATTCAAACGACCAGGAAGTTTAAAAATTCCTTAAGTGGAGAATTGCAAGCCTAAATAAACAAACACTGCTCTCATCGAGCGATAGTGATGGGAATTACATAAAACTATATGGTGTAGTTTGCTTAGTGGAAAATTTCTCCCGAAAAAAACAACATTCTATAAACTATTTTTCGATGAGCAGAGTAAATTAACCACTGAAACAACCAAGGCAACCAAGACAAATTCCTATTGAAGAAACATTGGCATTTTGACGTCATTTCTGAGATTGTATCGGACCCGAAATTTAAATTTTCCCAAACGAAATTTGACTCAGCACACAAAAAGCTGTAAAATTGCCCAGTTACGCTAATCTCCATCTGACTATAGTGACTCATGTCACATCACATATCATGGAAAGTTCAATTTGCAAAATATGTACACAGAAAGACCCATGAAAAAAATGAAAAGGCGGTATGTATGAATTATTAAAAATAAATTTTCAAAAAACGCTCAGACATAACAATTTTGGGGTCAAATTAGTAACCTTTAGCTACTATAACACATTCTCATTCACTAATACCTTCATCTCTAAAGCTAAACGTTAGAGTTACACAAAACCCCTACATTTTTATTAATTATTTTCTTAAATTATCGATCTCACAAGTAATCTAACTCAAAATAGACTAGAGCCTGCACATATACACTACATCAGAAAGCTTTTAGTGAAAATTTGAAGTCTCTAGCTATTATAATTGCTGAGATCTCAGCCGGACAGCCAGCCAGCCAACCATAACGAATATAATAGCGTATTTCTTTCCAAAAATTCGCTAACAGTATATTTGTATAAAATAAATGTATCTGATTCTCGATCTATTTTTCTTTACATTTTCTTTTGTACTTTTGTCGATTCTATCACGTCTGTTTCCTGAATTCCTCCTCTTGTTTCTTTCTCTAATTCATCTATTTTTCTCTTTTGTACACTCTTTGCCCTACCACTACTTTTTTGCCGGTTGCCGTTTAATCCAGGATTTTATTACCGCCTCGTATAAACAAGAACGGCGCACAAATTTTGTTAATAAACATGTTTCTTATCCTAACTATAAGCGCAATGAAAACTTCTGTACTTTTGACCACTTACGTCATTTTATTCACGGTCGAAAATAAATAAGTCAACTGATCGAGTCCGTCACACAACGAAGTTCCCTCGCGACTTTAAAGTTTTACTCGTAATGGCAACTCAAAAAAAATTTAAAAGGACACACGACAATAATTTAGTGGAATTGGCGGCACAGTTTTCCCTTGTAACTCGGCAATTAACTTTCGTAATACAAACATCTAAACTTTCAGTCGAAAATACACGTTACGCGGTATCAAGCCGCGCTCGACTTCCATAGGTTCGCCTTGAAGGTTCATCGAAAAATTTCTCCCTCCCACATAATTTTTTAATGTATTCGCCGAGTAAAAAAAACGAAACGGAAACCAAGCTACGGTGACCTTTTATACATGTAAGGGTATAACAGAAAGTTCGTTCCTCATGGACCGTAAGAACGATTTCAGCAACAGTGTGGTGTTTTGCTTGCACACTCGCTTTTTATCTAAAAGCGCTCCATTCTATTGCATTTTAGTTCTGTTCACTATCAAGCGGTACACGTATAAAATTTCCTATACTGGCAAATTTGAAAATACGAAACAGAATCTTTCTAAGCCTAAGTGTGGCGTCACACTATGCGTTTTTACCGCTCCCGCAACCGCATCATATGCTGTCAAACAGCATCCATTTTAGCAGGAGCGGTAAAAACGCATAGTGTGACACCACACTAAAGCGACCGCCTGTTATTTTATTTCTATTAAAAATTACTTTAATTAAGAAAAATGTAAATAATTTGAAAACTACCGATTTTAGGAATAGAACAATGTCATATCAATCGAATTAAAAATAATGACGAGACATCCTGTATATGAGAATTTATAATTTATTGAATTTAGATAAGGTGCTTTAACTTTTATCACTTTTAAATTGTTTAATTTAGATAAAATGCTTTAATTGAGACGCATATGATCAAGTTTGAGGAAAGGTTTCTTCATCAGGCTATTGCTATAAGGAGTTTGATCAGGCGAAAATTAATTAACGCACGTTGTTAAGTGCGAGTTTCATGTCGGCGAGTTTATTTGAAATTTCATAAGGAAGGAGATTATTCCATGTTGGTGGAAGCGGTTGAATTTCGTGACGGTTAAAGAGCGTGTAAATTTGTTTACGCTAATTTTCGGGTAGTCAGCTGTATTTGTTTTGTTAAAGACGCAAGTTAATCAAAGTGGTGTAAGAAGTTTAACGTGTTTTGTCAGATTTCGGAAAAAGTTTTGTCAAGTTGAAAAAGTAAGCAGTAGCAGTGCATAGCGAGGCATATTTGTTAAGGTTCTTTTCTTATTAAAAGTTTAAAGTTTCTGGCATCCGAACAGCCAGCGAAAATTCAACAAGCTAGATTTGGTAATCAATTTCGTTATCAAAAACAAGTTTCCTGAAGCTGTCAGCAAGTATTTTTGTGAGTTAAGTGCGTCAGATTATCGCCACACCAGACTAATTGAATTTTTAACAAAAAAATTGTAAGTAAATTAAGATTTTTATTAGATATTTTACTGTCGACCGCCTGAGTGCGGGGTAATATGCCCAAACAAGATTTGTATTGCTTTTCTTTCTTGAAATGATTTTGTTTCGGAATAAACTTTTATCAGAACGAAATTGTACCCCCCAAAACAATTATCTAGAGCAAAACCCTCGGCAAAACCAATTGTTGAAAATGAGGTTAATATTATTAATCGATTTTTTGAATCGGTAAGTACACTTCCAAGAGTGCTGGAGGGGTTTAAAATATTTTCCCCTTATTTTCAAGTGTGTTTTCCAATTAGCTGATTGGTTGCCTTTGTTTATTAATTAATTATTTAGATTAGAATCAATGGTATTAAAGAATCCTTTCCTTTTTGTTAAGAAACATGAAGTGTTAGTCTTTGAAATTTCTTAAATTTGGATCTCCATCATAGGTGCGCTTGTAAGTACGCAACTTTTTTTAAGTACACTAAAAGAAAGCCATATCCTTTCTTTATACACTGGTACAAATGGGTTGCCATAACTATGACCGTTTTCAAGTAATCATTTTTGAAAGTACCGTCTCCATCCGCCATTTTTTAAGTCCAAATAAGTTATAATAACCATAGATTGTAGATATGAACATGTGTGTATCAAAAGAACCATTTTGAAAACTGAAGCTCCCAAAAAACACCCTGTATATCATCTATATACAAGTTTTTTTGAAAATTTGACAATATACCGAGAAAAAAATTATTTTCATAAACATTTAATTGGACACAATTAAACGTGTTTCAAAATCCGATTTGTTGTTTAGTTTACGTTTTACCATTCATTGTGTTGGTACAGTAGACTTCAACGTCTGTAAATACATGCGAAATACATTGAAATTATGCGTAGGTCATTGAATGGATCACCCAGATCTTGAACCTTTCAAAACGATGTTAACATCGTAAAAATAAGGCCACGCCAACAATCACTACTACTACAGACAGTTTCTAAATATTACTAGCATAGTAAACATTAGTTATGTCTCGAGTTGTGTATTAGTTTTTAGGACAGATAAATCAGTTGGAACGCTAATCATAGTTGGCATAGCATGTAATTGCAATCACATGGCATTTGTGCGAAAATAAGTTACATTTGCACCTTTACCATCTCATATACAGTTCAATAGATTCGCATCGGAAAGTCGTTGCCCCAAACGAGCTTAACCTATATATCAAGTACTTGATCTATTTATACTTTCCCTATTATTGATAGCAGATATGCTTGTAGTAAGTGGTTCGGCCCCCTTGTTTTTAACAACAGCACTTAACGAAGGAATAGTTTCCAGCGGGGACGATCGGGAAAAAACCAACAGATGTTTACGAAATTTGCATAAACGTGTTTTACGGCCTGGCAACGAAAAATAAGCGTATTTATAAAATAATAAAATTCTCTCGCTTGCTACAGCCAGATTAAGTTCGTATTTATAACTTCGCGGGACACCCCCATTGCATTATGTCAAAATAAGCGAATTCGTGCTCTTGCCAAAGTGTATTATTCAAATAAATTTCCGTTCGAAGTTTTTCCCTCAATTTGCCCTAAACTCATTGACTGTTCAGCTATTGTGGTTACCATATTATATCATTCCAAACGTTGAAGTGAAGTGAGAAAAATTACGCTACTTTATTGTAGTTCTAGAAATTCAGACAGACATCGGGGCGCCAGCAGCCGCCATCGAGGCGCCTTCAACTAGAAAAAAGATTAATCACATTGAAAGGTTCCACCCTGTATATACAGCTTACGACGATACATACATTTTTGAGAGTTGGCAACCATGCAATTTCTAGGTGGGAAAAAAAGTTGCCTGCGCCACCTAGAAAGCACGAACAGGAGTTACGTTTGGCATCTGGTCTTGAATGGAGGTAGTGAACGTTTCGCTCCATAAATGTTTGTTGTTATTTTGTGTTATTTAATGCAGGTAGTAATTTTTGCATTTCTTTATATCGTATTTGTGTTTTGTATGCCGCATTTTATATTTGTTGTGTGTTTGAATCTCTGTTTTTGAAATTTACTTTGTTTAACCGCAATGCAATCATATGTGTGATACCGTTATGCTATTGTTTTTAATTGTTTACATTTTTGGTGTAATGTTTGCTTAATTTATGTTTATTGATGTTGATTACTTGGTCTTGTCCTTGAAGTTACATTCATGTAAGTTTTCATTTTATTTTAATATGTGGAAATTACCGATTCGTTTAATGTATGTACCGACTTGTTGTATGTTACTAACAATTTTCTCCGTGAATGAAGCAGTCTCGGGAAGGTGGAAAAAGAAACTGTAGTCTATATTTATGTGTTAGGGCACCTAATTCCGTGCACTGTCTTCGACATCCAACTGTAGGTTCGAAACCCCGAAACCAGGGGCGGACTACCCATCTTGCAGGAGCGAGATTACGCTAATCAAAGCTCTTCAGTTTAGAATCTATGTGTGATAAATGAGTGGCGATTCAATAATTTCCACATATTTTGTTTTTAGTCAAATTTGCCTACAAGGCCATGTAGTTTTCCATCTTGCTTTCAACAAAAGGACTTTATTGCACCAAAGATGAGTCACATCCTGTACTTTTAACCCTTTCTCAGAATCTTGGTACCTGCTTCTACCTGACCCATTGTCCCCAAAAACTTGCTTTTAACCTTGAGTGTAACCATCCTTGTGTATATGCATTTACTATCTTTGTTAACTACTGCTTAAACTTTTACAAAATATTTTGTTAATTAACTTTTGGACTGTTTTAATCAAACTGCAAGGTTTTTCTTACGTCGTACTCTTTTTATCCTTGGCAGTGACTTTTGCGAGAGTACGACACCTTTTGGCTTTGTTTGTTTTGTTTATATTAATGTACATCAACTAAATTTCCGGGTTTTCACAATCATGATAATTACGATCATTATTAAACAAACTTCTCACAATTTCAGTGTTTTATTTAAAATTCCTTCCCTACTGTGCTTCAGGTCAAAGCGTTGTCTACAACTAACGTAAGGAGGCCCTGCCTTAGATGTTTTATCACGTGCCACTTTTCAAATTTAAGCGGGTACTTGTTTAGTTTTAGAGGGAATAGTCATTCGGGTGGCCATTTTTTAAAACGTTGCTGGGTTTATTTTATTTCCGTGTTCTTGTAGTGTGAAGTTAGCGTAGAACCTGGGGGTTAAGTACACTACAACATATATTGAATCCGTATTTACTTTGGCAACCGTACCGTATCTATGCCTTTTGCTTTTTCTTGCGCAGTAATTTCTACCGCTGCGTTTAGTTACAAGGTAAACTTTTTGTTACTCTCTGTTTCATTCATTATAAGAGGGGGATATTGTTTCGCTTTCCTGCATTTGCTTTTCCGTAGATACGCATCGAATCCGCTTAGTTATTATTCTCGCTTATAGAAATTGCTGTGCGCTTTAATTCACCAGCAGCCGGTCGCCGCTTACCCTTTAGAATTCCTAGAGCCGACTGAGTTTACCCGAGGCCGTACTCTTGGAGTCCGCCCGTTCGTTCCGCCGACAGAACACCCAGGTTGCCGCCGACTGCCGCTACTTTCGGCCACACATGATTTACTTACTATAACTTGTAATTTTTTTAATTTTTTTTTAAAATTAAAATTGTAATTATTATTGTCGTAATGATGATTTAGTTTTCATGCAATTTGTGCACGGATTTACTACCCCATTACCAGAAGAATTCAATATCGGCGGATTTACACTTGCACTTTTCTTGAAAGAAATAACTAATAACATCGGTATTATTACTATCCAGCTGTGTCTAGAAGTTAAGAAAATCAATACCATCCAGACGTAGAATATATCTTCAAAACAACATTTTTTTTAAAGAAACCTTTTATGGTATCCAAATTTATAAAAAAGTACTACGTACTTTAAATTTGTGCTCAGTGGCGTACTTCGGCATGGTGAAGAGGGGCATATTTTCTAAATGGCAACTACGATTTTTCATTACATATTATTAAAGGGTACAGTTTTTGAGGTATACCAGCAGAAAAAATTAAGTTTAGCTGAGCCAAGAAAAACTAGCTCTTAGAATGAGGTTCTTGTTGTAAAGAATTTCTTTAAAATTACTACTTCAAGATTGTACACCCTGAACACAATCTGGGGTTCTTTAAAATAACGATCCAAATTAAACCTCAGCATAAAAAATAGCAGGAAATACTAGGACACACTGTATGTAAATAATTATTATGTTTACATTTATTTGCAACTATTTTCATGCGGTACACATTCTTGCTACCCGAATGAACGCGTTGATTTATAAATACATGCAAAGCGAGGCAATTTCTTGATACACATAAAATGGGAATAGTAGAATAACGATGTCAGTAAGTATTGCAGAAATAAGCTTTACGTTAAAAATAAAAATAATTAGAAGCATGTGCCGAAAATTTTAGTAGAAATAAAATTTAAGCTTTTTTTTAATCCCCGAGCCGAGCTTATACTACCTATACCCGTAACGAAGGACCCCAATATTGGTAGAGCCCTCCCAAAAATACTTTTAAAGTACGCTAATCCTTGAGGATATCCTTGCCTGAAAGATTAAATGGATACCTGACATAATTAGTAACTGACCTAAATCAAAAATTGTAACAAACGCATACAATGTTTGAAAATGGCAAGTTGGAGTCGGCGTAGGTCAAATACTCTTAATGCTTTAATCAATGGGCGCGATAATGTTATAAATAATCATATTGTCCGTATAATTGAATAGTGAGGTCTTACTTTTGGCACGTACTCGCAGATGATGTGCCAAGTTACATAGTGATACTAATCGATGGTATAATTAAATGAAGTTAACTACCTTTATTATGGAACTTTTACACTTTTAGGGTTGCCGCCAGATTTTCCCTCCTCCTCACACTGACTATGTGACAGCCGATAAATGGCCCGGCGTCAACGATTTGTTCATCTATGACTTATGGTGCTCCTCCCTTCCAGCGACTTATACACAAGAAAAATGTCTTCACTTAATTATATCAAAGCCGCTGTGAAATGTCGAAACGAAATTTAATTTTAGTAGTACGTATATTCTTCCAGGAATGATAATTTATTCTAATTATTTCAACCTAAAATCTGAATATTAATGGGTTTGATGAAGCCTAAATGCGTTACGCATATTTCACAAAAGTTCACGCAGTTTAACGACATACTTAAGCATTTCCCCATGACGCTAGTATCTTCTGCTGTGTTTTTACTTATTAGCCCAAGTTTATTTAGGTTGAGGTAGTAAAAACTTTATACTGCCGCTCGTCTAGGTCTATTTTTATTAGTTTTCGCATTATTCATACTTAAGCCTGGCCAAAAATCACCATTTGTTTTCATTACGGATTTAGGGACCATTCATTTCGGGTGAATCATTCGATGTCTCAAGAAAGTTTTCTCATTTGTAGAGAAAATTCCTTTTCTATTTAGCGATTGACCAACGGATTTTTGTTAAACACTCAAAAATTGTATTTTGGATAAACGCCAATTAAATTTTATTGGCAGAAACGACAATGGTTAATGACGATTATTCAGTTTGACGCAACCATATACAAATAATTCCTTACAGATTGTTCAGTAAACTTATTTTCTCCAAATCCGAATTTAGATTTTGAAATCCAGCAATTTGAAGCGCTAGTTTCAGCATTCTGGCAGCCCTTAAAGCGAGGGTTGTTAAATGAAGGTCCGACTTAATTTGCTAAGTTACAATTCACAAATAAGAAAGTTGCGTTTGCACAGTTCACTATCAGACATTCAAAATGGAATCCATGAAAACATTAAAAGGCGTGGAAAAGAACTGCTGTCTATGCCTCGATTTATGCAGCAATCCATCGTAATGCTCATGCAGAAAGACCGACAGAAGTTGCTTATCATCATGTGGAATAAGATGCCAAAACAAAACACCAATAGTAACAGTGGAAGCTGCGAGCCAAGACCTTATACCAAAACTTACACAGGATGTGTTGCAACGAGCCCTTGGAGCTAACCTGGTTAAAAGTGAAGGTGGGCCTCTTTATCGATGTAGAGCATATAAAAGGCACCACAAAGGCATGACCAAAGTAGGAAATCCTCACTTAAATACTTAAGGATAATCTGTCCAATTTATTTTGTAAAATCTTACTATGGTCTTAACGACGCGGTAAATATGAAAGTACCGATACAGTAACTGTATTAGGATATGTCATATGTCCACAACATACATTTTACCTTACACATCGCCTTTATTCACAGAATTTCGCAAGAACACAAACAAAAGTGTAAATTCATAGTATAGCATTTTAGCCCCAATATGGCGACCGCAACGAACGACCAATCAAAAATGAGATACTCGGTTGTAGCCACTGTTTTAAATTGAGTCACTGTACCTATACCTAGAAACGATTGGACTCAATGCCATAAACTTGGGAAAATACAATGAGAACATTATGTCCTTTTAATATAAAGAAATCCGCGAGATGAAATCTTGTTTTACCAGCATAAACAATTACCATTATTTGAGTAAGCAGGTACACTGCTATCGATGAGGGTACAGGTTTAATAAATCAATTTTCCGCCAATAAAATAAAATAAAGCTGTCGAAGGCTTCCTGGATTTAAGTTATTATACAGAGTGGCTAATAAAGATGGAACCAAAGCGCTGGTGTGAAAACGGTTGAAGATATCGGTTTGAAAGTTGTATGGCTTAAATGTGTTTGTGCACATTCTAGCATGAAAAGAAAATTTTTGTCTCGTATGGTTTTTTGACACGGCTGCCATTTTGTTTTTTTTATATGGCAACATAGGTCTTGCAACACACATCGTTGGAAAGCTTATTTTACCTTCATTACGAATATACAATAGGAAAAATACGGTTACACAAAACTAACTAATTTATTAGAGGGAAATAGTGAATAATACTTGGAATAATACAAGAATTGTTATCTTTTTTTGAGTTCCACTACATTTTTATCCATTTTAGTTTACTACAAATTGTATTACATCCTCTTTCTGGAATTTTTAATTGATGAACAATGTACCTACGAGTTTTCGAATTATTTAGTTTAATAATTTTTGTGTAACCGCATTTTTGCTATTGCACATTCGTAATGAAGGTAAACTAAGCTTTCCAACGATGTGTTCCAAGACCTATGTTGCCATTTAAAAAAAAACCAAAATGACACCCGTGTCAAAAAAGCATACGGGACAAAAAATTTCTTTTCATGCACAAACACATAAAACTTTCAAACCGATATCTCCAACCGCTTTCACACCAGCGCCTTGGTTCCATCTTCCATCAGTAAGATCAAGAACGGTTTATGTAAGTAAACAATTGGAATTCGTGCTACTTCAATTGATTTCCTTAATTACAAATTTAAAAAAATAGTACAAATAAATACAAAAAAAGACTTCGAGACCAAACGAGAGTCTCCGCGAGTCGGAGAGTCGTGGTTGTCTCGTCTCGCCGCTAAACCCCGGTTTCGTCTCGAAAATTCGAGACGAGACGAGACCAGTATATTTAAAATTACCGCCCCCTAGTAGAGATTTAATGAAACATAAAAACATAACATGTTTTTCGACAGCTTGCATAATTTCCCCGATAATCCACCGTTGCTAGACTTATCAGCGACCCTACATTTAGTTCCCAAACACTGCTAGTTTGAAATGCCTCCTTCACCGACACCCTAGCACCATTCAGTGTTAATTTGTCAAGTAAAATGAGTGGTGCACTAGCTGATCTGAGGCAAATATACCAAAAATTGCTGTGCCTAACACATGCTCATGCGCGATTCTGCCCTTTTGTGTGTAGAATATGTGTACCAAATTTGGTTCCAATCGGTTCAGCCGTTTAGCCGGAAATGAGAGTATAGGCGGACCGACATCATCGCGATTTTGTTTGATTCGGATTCCTGGTGCTTCAAAACATGTATTTCCGTCAAAATAAGTCGGGGGAGGTGGAATTTTTCTCCCAATGAAATTACCTCCCTTACTAACCGTAGTCCGTAATTTTGAGGAATGCCTGGCAAAACACATAATGAGCATTACTAGGGAACTTGCTTAGGTACGGTAAAAAATAAGTATTGCCACACAACGTGACAACGCGGCCAGTGTAATGGGGACACTTTCAAATACGATCCCAATGGAAGAAATTTATTATTTATATGATCAATTTATTATATTATATTAGTTGAAATTATTAAAAAGAAATGAATCGCAAAATTTAAGATAGTCCAAGATAGGGATGTCTACTATGGGGATCTCGGAAACCATAGAAGATATGACGTTGGTTTTAGGAAAAAGTTGCGCAATGAAAAAGTTACTGATGCCAATTTTATTTTTTATATGGTCTTCATTGAGTAGCATTTTTTATTACGAATAGGACGATGTACGGTACAAAAAAGGGGTTAAATGGGAACTGTTGTTGTTGGTTTCAACAGAACGGTGCACCCGCGCCAGAATACCTATCGGACATATTATCCATTTTCCAGGAAATTTTGTCCGACAGATACTTTTGCACGATCAGGGCGTTTAAACTATTTAAAGTTTAAACTGGAAAAAACTTTAAATTTCAACTTCAAATCCTTAATTTTTGAAAAAAATTCTTGAAAACAAATTTTGGACGAGAGCTAAAATCTAGTAGGAAGTATAACAAAGCATGAAAATGGAAGAACTTGATAGAAGATTTCAAATTTGAACTTTAAAAACAATCGCAATTTGCTTGGATAAGCAGCATTGAGATTTAGCGCTCAAAAAGTTCCAAAAAATTTTGAACTGACTAATTTTTTGGATTCGTAGCATGAAAAATTTACAAAAAATGATTTAAGGGCGGAAATGTATGAGCTGCTATTTTGTTTGTTGTGTAAGAGTCCGGGAATCGACAAGGAGAAGAGTTGCATTCGAGCTGGCCATTTTGAGCAATTAATCTAGAATAAGAAATCGTAATTTTTAGTCATAAATTGTTATTATATCGCAACAAAGCAATTTTTCAAAAATGATCAAAGATAAAATATGCTTAGAATAAGACCAAGGAATTACCTCTCCAAATCCGACATCACACATGTTCGTTCTTTAGATTCCACTTCCTAATTCTATTATAAAAATATGCACAATTCTCTTATCTTAACGCGCACCTGCGAGAAACATCTGTTTACAAAATTAATTAATTTTAAGCGATAACGCAACTCTTATCGCAACGATAAGTGATGAAAATCATAAGATACACTTTTCAAAGATGACACAATTTTCCATATCTTAAAAACGTGAACTCTGAACAATTAAATACACAAAACAAACAAACTGGTATGGCTATTTAAACAAAAATCAGACATCGTCCATACTAGAGTGTTCCATTAAAAAATTAGGTTAGGTACGATAACTTTTCTACCTTTTACCATTTTAAGTTTGACTAAAATAGACTAAAAATTACTGAGATATCTTATAAGCGTAAAAAATATTATTCTTATTTATGAACGGATTTTTTTTTTAAAGATTAAGGGAAGATGCTTCCTAACAAATTAATTAAACGTACATTATAAAAATACAGTCAACTATTAACTCCAAATACTTACGCTGTGTATGTTGCATGAAAAATTTAACACAAGGGATGATGTCATATTAAAAAAAAATAAATAAATTTTAATATATACACCTATTTACATTTCTTTTTTATAGATATATATTCAATATTATTTATTGTACTTTATTGTGTTTTTTATTTATGTTGTTATTGTGTGACAGTTACAGCACATTCGTGGTTGAAATAAACGCTCGCTCTCTCTCTCTCTCTCTGTTATTAAAAAAAGACTCAAATGATTCAAAAACATTTAAAAAGATTTTAAAAAATACCAAACAGATTTTTTTAAATTCTTGAAGAAAAAATCTTTTTAGATTATATACAGGGTTCCACATAAAAAATGTCCGAACACTTTTTGACATTACCCCGTACCCCACAGACCCCCCGGTACTACTGTTAACTAAATTAACAATTTTTTGGAACACCTTGTACAAGAAACAATTTATTACCAGCTGAAATAATGAAAGTCAAAATTGTAGGGTGGAAAGCTGTACAAAACATAATTTCAAGCCGAACTTAAATGACAATATTTCACAGAGTTGCACAAAAGATTTTAAGTCCTCTTTGAAAGTCTGAGGGATAAAGGGTACAAACAATAGCTTTAAATTACAACAAAACCGTTTCTTTGATAATTCGTAGCACGGAAAATGTATAAGAAAGGGATTGAAGCGAAGATCTGGATTTAAATGCGACCCAAAAGAAAGAAGGCATGATGGGAATTTATGGGTTTACTACGAAAATTATGGACTATAGCGTAATGTAGAAAATATGGGCATAACCTCATCTTGAATCTTTCCAAAGAATGAAAGGGGATGTGCTCAGAAAATGGAATTTTAATTTGCGCGGGGTTCAACGTGTGTAATAATACATTCATCTTTTTTTAATTAGGGTGACAAGTCATTAAAATTATTTATCTATAATAAAAAATATGCTTTTCACACGAGCGAAAATTGTAACCATTTGATAATCCATCAGACGCACAATTATTTTCACGCGAAAAACGTTAAAACTTTTTTCTCAGTTTATTTTAGTTAAAATTAGACCTATTTTTATTAAAATAAACTAACATGTTTCATTTGGCGAATATTTTGGCATTTGTTTACGTAAGCGTTTGTTACTTAAATTCTATTACTAAATTGCTCTCACATTGTTTAACGCTAACTAGCAAAATAATGCTTTAAATTCCTTCCCAAATTACGTCGCTCATATCCGTATACAATTTAATCTGGAGATTCGCTTGAGTTTCAAAAAAAGATAACGAGAGTCTCCATACAGTTTTGATTAAGTGTGCTTCTTTACTAGATGCACCAACACCAAGGCTTACAGGTAAACTTTTCTTGATTCGTTGCCCGTAGTCATTTCCGCTTTGTAACTAACAAGATACGAAGAATCGTATTTTTTTGACAGTCAGCTCGCATTCGGAAACACGACTTTTCACGCGGCTCACACTCAATAGCACTGATCCTTGAACTCGTAGAAATCGATTGCGAAGGTTTGATATAGCTGCATGTTTTCGTACTCGAGTTAGACGAGGAACAGCAGAAAATCATCAAGGGGAAAAAGCTTCTGTCCATGGTCCAATGGCCAAACCCTACCTTAGCCCTACTCGCGATTACCGTAACGCCATGAATGAATCAACAGTTGCTGATAAAGATTTTAAAATGAGTCCTCTCTCGTAACTAGGGCAGCGGATTGCATGTTTTAATCGCAAGGAGATCCCGAAAAATGGTCTCGTAGCCAAATTTCTAGACTATTTTATTCGTTTCCTGGAGGCCTGGACTGTATAACTTGTCATCGGAATCGAATGTTGATTTATAAATAAATAAATAATACTGTAGGGTACTTAACAGCGTTGAATTCATTTTTGCCTCTCTCAAAATATTGCTATCTGATTTGAATATCTATTATTCAAGGTTAAGTGCAAGAACAGAGGGCGGTAGTCTCCGCCGAACTGAGTTTCGCCTTGTAGAAGTGTGATATTTTATGTCTGGTTTGTTTTTGGGAATAATTAAAGGCAATATTATTATTATTATTATAGCTCCTCACCCGAGTAGGTACGAACCATTTTGAAGTTGATATTGTTGAACGTTCTACCGGGGTCTATGTGCTATAGTTAAAGACGAGGTTCCAGAGCACTTTCTTTAAATTCCCTTGATGCACCATATTGTCCTTTCTAACAAAAGTATTCACCCGTCACCTTCTGACGTTGCGCTCTAATGAATATTATGACTTATTCTTAGATGTATGAATTGAGAAATCACTTCATGCCATGATTTTGTTTTTCGGCACTCGATGAGTAACCTGCATTCTTACCGTAGGTATTATTGCAACTAATTACTTGCATTTTGCGTGGGCCAAACCTTATAAATACTCAATTCGTGTAGGTTTCGCCGTTGCGAAATTGTATACAGCATTGCCTATACGATTCCGGAATGTTCCATCTCTTCTTACCCTAATTACCCGGCAATTGTTAACGTGGAGATAAGAAAGTTGCCAAATGTGTGGTAGAAAATAGGGTACCTATTTTTAATTAAATCCCAAAACACATCGCTCAATTGTTTAAAAATAACTATTATACCTACTATAAATAATATGTTTGTGCCCATGAGTAACTCGCTCGAAAGCCATTTCATCGGTTAAAGTTCGAAGTTAATCATTTCTTATACAAAATATAGTAGTCAGGTAATATCGTTGTCGGACCCCTCTAATGCATACATACATCTAATATTTTTACTCTTGGAATTTATCCAAAATAAAGTAAAAATAAAATTACAATACACATTTTCGTTTTATTTGCATTTTTTTAGGGCCGACATTTGCCATTGTTCCACTTTTAGAATTAATCGCGAGGGCATCGGAAGTACCTGCCTACTCTTATTTTGTAGTCACAGCAACTAAACGTGGAATTTTGGATTCGCACTTTTATAACATATTTTATTATAAAAATACTTTGGGCCAAATATTTAAATCACAACTTTTCAATAAAGTTGCCCAAAACGTTTTTGGCAAAGTCTTTTCCTTAGCATAAATGAATTTCGTGTGTCTGGCTCCGTTCGCGACTACATTTCCATTTCGTTCTCATATTAGTAAGAGACAAAAATTTGTCCATATCGATAAATAACACTTCTAAAAATAGACAAAATGGAACTTTTCGCAACATTTCTTTTGCTAATGGAACATGTAATCTCGAGTAAATTGTATACCGGCACGCGCTTCAGAAACGCGTAAACAGTGCTAAATTTTACCTCTAGTATCGGCCGATTGATTCTCGGATTGATCTTGCTGTACTTTGGTTCAAAATTTGGCACTCTTTTTGGCAGCATTGATAAAAACAGTCGATTGTCAAAAAGTTCAATCGGGTATTAATAAATATTAAGAAAAATTATTTTTAGTTCTGTCTTCCCGGCGGTTTTCCCAAGGGCACAAAATAATGATCATTGGTGATAAATTAGATGACAATTAACTTAAAGCCTTAAAGTTTACATATTTTCACGAACACCCGGTATTTGGAGGCGCTTAGTTACGAAAAGTGTCGTGCCGAAAGTACTTTTGTTTGTTCTAGGAGTTGAAGATAGAAGATAAATTTGTTTAATTTCAGTCGCTATTATCGTAAATAAAAAATCTGTAAAAATTCGCCGTTTGCAACCGTTCTCGTCAAGATATTCAAATTCAAACTTCATCCTATTGAGTTTCTTGAAGGGTTTGTTTATTTTTATTTGGCAAGTTTTTTTATGTACATTAATTGAAACTCAATAAAAGTTGTTATTATTATTAAGACGAGGCAAATTAATATTTTTGAATTTCAATCCTTTGGTTTACTAGGTTAATTTAAAACGAGCATTAACGCTGCAAAGTCATGCAGGTTTACGCCGGTATCAGTTTAATAATAGATACAGTGACATAGATATATTACAATCTAGATTTCTATGAATTAATATACCTACTTAAATTATAATCATAAATTGTTATAGATCGTATTGTTGATTTTCAGTGTTATTTATTGCACGATTTACTATTGTACTATTAATGAATATACAGGGTGTATGTGAAAAAAATGGTGTGGCAGAGGGGATCAAATCAAGCACTTTTACGTGTTTCGTTTGGGAGCCACCCTCAAAAAGTGGTGAAATTTACTTAAATCGTTAATTTTTTGTTATTTGCCACATTTGTAACTACATGCGAAATTACATGACTCACTAGTAGGCGGGGGGTACTTTCTGGCCCGAAGGACCAATCTTCAAATGAATATAACTTTTGTTTGAAAAGTGATTTTAAAAAACTGTTCGACAATTTTGTTTCTTAACTCATCTCGGTATGTCCCCAACAAATTTCGTGGAATTCTCTACATTTTCGTTATCCGACCAAGAATTGTAGTGGAATTTTTTTTGAATTTTAAAAAACTGATTTCAGAATCGTGATTTTCATGTTCAAAAACTTCCAGATACCAAACTTCGTCGAAAAACATCGCTCCTTACGATGAAGGGACCTGTGCGATCAGCTTGTCGTAATATAGGGGCGGTGGTGAAGAGTTTTTAATTTTTCGAAAGCGGCGCCATGGTTCGTCGACCAAATCCACGATGCGACTTTTAATAGGTTGGTGATTTGAGCAAGATGCGGGACAAAGCTCCGGTACCATGAGCATATCTGTACAAAGGACGTGAGGTGTGTTAAGTCCGTTGCGTGGGATGAGGTGCTCTAGGTATTTGATTTGTTCGCAGGCGAAGTGGCACTTGGGCCTGCGCACCGTTAATTTAAACTGGCGCAGTGGGTCGAACGTTGGGGGTAGGTCCCTTAAATGAGCTTAGAAGTCTCGGGATAAGATGATATATTCAGGTTGGCTTTTTAGTCGGCGTTGAAATCTGGATGGTGCGTTTCTTAACCCGAGTGACATCATTTTAAAGCGGTAGACACAGAAATTATTTTGGAAATTATTTCTGAAAAATGAAACCTACATCTCTAAAAAGGACTTCACTCTTGTAGTATACAGTGTCATTGATTTTGCGTATCCATTTCTTTTATTATTGGAGATAGGAAAATAGTGTAAGAAGAAAAAATACTCTACTTTCAATTTCTGATACGGCTACATACCTATTCAAAAAAACAAGTGATATAAAAACAAAAGAGGATCAGAAAACCAATTAATTTTTTTGTAATAGAACGGTTACTTTTTTCTGTAATATTCTTAAAGAGTTCGAAATTCTTTTTACAATGATATCAAATAAGTATGTTATAATTACATTAGAAATTAAAGCTGCAGTAATGTTTTTTAAATCAATCGCGGTAACTGTGGAAATTTAAACAAAAACAAAAGAGAGTTTTTCACTTGTCATGTCTGTCACAAAATCATTTTAGTGAACAATATAACATAAGAACCACAATGTCACAAAATAATAATTACACAAATAATTAAAACAAGTTGTAAATCAGCATATGCATGATTAAAGCGCATTTTTGGTAATGCAGGTCAGTATTTTATTAGCGAAGTTTAACATTATCGATCTCACGAGTAATTTTGGCTGTGTTAAATAATTAATTTTATTTAATTTCAATTGACGGTACGTCTTCATTTTGTAAAACAAATCACAAAGTAAATAATAAGTTTTTATACTGGTAGCGCTATCTAACGGTAAAATTATAGCACCTCCGAAACCCATATCGAATTTATTTTCATCAATTATCGATCTCACAAGTAATGTAACTCAAAATAGACTAGTGCCTGCACATCTACACTATAGCAGAAAGCTTTTAGTGAAAATTTGAATTCTCTAGCTATTGTAGTTGTGGAGAACTCACGCGGACAGCCGGCCTGCCAGCAATAACGAATATAATAGCGTATTTTTTTCAAAAATGCGCTAAAAATGATAAAAGGTATAATGTAATGATAATATATAAGAGGCAAGTGCAGTTTAAATTTGTCTTAAGTTATAATAATTGTTCCTGTAACTACTTTTCATTTGTTTTCTTCGCTTCCTGTTGTAAATTTTATGTTTTTGTTTAAATTTCCACAGCTACTGCGATTGGTTCTAAACATCTTAGTGTAGCTTTACTTTCTAAGGTATTTATAACATATTTGATACCATTGTAAAGAGAATTTTAAGTTTTATTACAGAACTCGCAGAAAAAAAGTAACCGTTCTATTTAAAAAAAAAGGAATATCTAACTTTTAAAAAAATTAAAAGCAGAGTATTTTTGCTTCTTCACCTTTTTGCTATCTCCAATAATAAAAGAAATATACGGTTAGACACGCAAAATTAATCACACTGCATAGTAGGATTTTTCTAGGTTTGCACGCACGTCATTGATCTATTACATCTGAATTAGGTACGTTTACATAGTATCTGCAATCAATAGAACAGAATAAGTATGTAGGAAACCATACGAATAGTGCCACGTTGTGGTTGGTATAGTGTAGAGCAGTGGTTCCCAAAGTTGAATGGGCTCCGACCCATCCAAAAAAATTTCCAATCTTGAGACACACCTCTTAGCTGTCCTACAGAAAAGAGGGTATAAATATTAGTAATACTCAGATTCCCTAGTGGCGAGTGGTGGATATAGTTAATGCTGTATGGTTTCCTACATTCTTTTCTTATCCTGTTCTATCGATTGCAGATACTATGTAAACATACCTAGTTCAATTGTAATACACCGATGACGTGCATGCAAACTTAGGAAAATCCTGCTGTATTTAGCTTTGTTCAGCCTGGTTCTTCACCAAGTTCAACACCTCTTAGGCTCTTAGCAGACCTAATAACACTTTGAGTATAGTGATTTTGAGGACCTGTCACCAACATTTTTATTTTACCAATTTGTTTACAAGCCAGATATATCTCATTCGAAAACCGCCCGGAAGGCGTAAGTTTGCGTTCACATAAATATCTTTTTTGTTCATTTTTTCCTTCATGTCTTAAATCTAAAAATGTTTTAAGAACACTCGATATTGTTCCACCATTTTTATTACATTAGTAGTCTAAACAATAATCCTCCCGTCTCGCGTTTTCCAATTCCGAATCTTTTTTTAAATGTTTACTTTCACGCAAGACGCACATTACGCGTACAAATAAAATCTTATTTTATTGAAAGCTCGTGTCACGCCAGCTTTTTGAGGAGGAGAGAAACTGCAGAATGGCGAGGAGAGTAGGTAAACTGCAACACTCTGGAAGATACTCGTAGATTTGGCACCAGATGCGGACGTCAAAAACCGATAAATAGCAGTGGGTTTTTATAATAACAAACACAAACGATTGGTATATAGTTTAAAGCACTTCCTAATATTTATATTAGCGTATGTCAATACAACTTTTACGCAAAATTAGTTCGGTCAAGGTTAAGGTATTTCCTGACATATGCCTCCAAATAATTGGCACCGGATTCGAGTGCCTCTTATCTTTATTGTACCACCATACTTTTATTACATGTGAAGATCTTAAACTAAATACCGCCCGCGGTAATTAAATCCGTTGCCAACGTAAGTGTTTGCGTAACAATTATGTTAAATGATTTGTCGAAATTGAGCTGCAGGCGCGAAATTGGGACACATGGGCTTCTCAGCATTGCATTATGTCTATGAAATGAAGTATATATTCAGTTGGCAGGTCTGTAGACTCCCTCGCACTCTCATCCATAGTAAAAATAGTAACAGCGGCCCCTGGAAATGGCCATATACTGTACGCTTACAACACATTCACATCGAGCTTGCGTATATTCACTAAAACGGAACAATCGTAATTACCGCATTCCGCCTAAGATTTCTTCCGGCTTCTGGTATTTTTTCCCTGATGGCCTAGAGCTCTTTCGGTTTTATGCGAATTGTAATTGGCGCGTTTAAATCACTTCCTGGAAACGTTCTACTTATTTCAATTGCCAATTTTCTTTAATGCCATTATTTTAAGCGTATGTTGATTGTCGCTTAAGTAGGTTATTGGGAAAGTTACAGATTTGTTGTTGCATCTTGTAGACAAATCGGAGATACGTTCCTAAGTAAATCGGATGTTCAAGGGAGTTTCCTTTGAAAGAGACCAAACGCACCATAGAACTTTAATAATACAGGTGAACTGTGTATTTTTATTATTGGGGTTAAAAGTATTCCCAGCATATCGAAGAGTCGGCTTCCCTTATAAACAACTCGAACCCACGATACCTAATAATTTTGCGATGTAACTCTGTTCGACTATTGGTTGAAGAAGGGACCAGGCCGGGCCAGGACCTTAAAGGCTAGGATATCAATTATCTGTCCAAGATTTTCATTTGCTTTGGATTCAGAATGGGAGAACACATGGAATCATCGAAGTCCAATTCTTCTCTCTCCCAAAACATGTTTTTCTTTTATTTTGATGTAGGATATCTAGATTGGTGTTATTGATGTAATTACTAATGAAGAGTTTTTACATTTTTTGGAAAAAATTCTTGCATACATAAGGGTACTAATATGTTAAATAATCGAAAAGAGAAAAACATCTCTATCAAATGTTCCTAATAAAAGGGTACATTGCTATTTAAAAAAATTCCATTGTTTTTCGTTACTCATTTGTTTTCTGAAACAAAAACAACTGAATGCTGCCTTATTACTAAAATGTTGTATACAGCTGTTGTTTACCGAGATATATACTATATTCCTTTCATAATGGACACCCTGTATATTGGAATCAATTATCAATTGGTTTCCAGTTTTTATAGGATATTTTACAAATGTATGTGACTAAAATTACTATAGAATAGCTAACAGTAGCCACATTTATTAGGCATAATACTGTCCGCTCCCCGAACCAAATCGAAAATCTCTATTTAGCCTCTTAATTCCCACTCTAAGTAATTAAACCCGCCCCAAATAGCGGATTGTTAAGGCGGCCATTAATAAATTTTTATTGGTTAATGCCCTTTTCTCAACCAATCAACGTAAGAAATGTAATACTAGACCCTCACTAAAACGGATGTAATCCGGTAAGACGTGGCGTGGAGCAGTTCAATTGAACAAAAATCCATTGAAAGAACATACGCAGAAACAGTTGCTCGTGTCTTGCTTCCAATTAACTAAACCAATTTTTCCATTTCACCAAGATAGGTAAATATTTGTCTGGGAGCACATTTTGTTTATCGCAACAATGAAAACTGTCATCGTACTTATTTGTGCGAAAAATCGATAAAAAATCAAATCCATCCTAATGGGCCAGTTACGTACAGTACCTACTTATTCAGGACTTGTAAAGGTCTGAGACCGGGATGTCCAGTAAAAAACATTAAGGTAGGACCAAAGTGGATGGATCGTAGTGAGAAAAAGGAAGATATGGTACCTGGCTTACAGAGACGACTAAATTATTACTGTGTTCCCATTAGGCAACATAGATGGAACAGATGAAGGATAGAGGTATTGAACAGAGAGGGAATGGAAATGGAAAATGTTGGAAAATTAGTTAAGGGAAAGGCAGAATGGAAATGGAGGGATGAAATTGTAGAGGAAGTAAGAGAAGTTAAATACTTACGGATCCAAATGCAACGAAATAATGGGACAAATGCTCAAATAAGGAAACTAAGAAAAAAGGCGATGTGACAGGTGTTCAAAAGTTACTTTAGAATAAGAAAATACCTTTTTGATACAATGGTGAACTAGAAGGTATTGCACGTAGGTTGTGGTTTAAAACGGAAGGACACCAAATTACCTATTAGAGGAGGAATCAAAAATGGACAAGATAAGGATAGCGTCGGGACACAGGGCAGTAAGATTCGAGAAAAGGAGTGTAAATATTTCAAATGACACCCCTTAAACAAATTATAGTTAGTTTTATCTTTCCCGGCATTTTAATTAAAAGTCTGGATGAAAGGAATTGTTTTCTACCAACCACAGTCCCGTTCCTCGACCCCTTATCGTGATAAGTGATTAGGTATTCCTCATGTCTCAAAAGCGGAATGTCGAAAGAGGGTACTCACATTGAAACGTCTGGAAGAAATATGTCCATTGGTGATGGCGAATATCCGAAAAACGGTCGGAGGAGAGTAAATACATACATAGTATAGTAAGTACATAAATAATTCACTTTCGTTTCACACGTAAAGTGGGCAATCTAATGACTTGACAGGACCAATGACGATGGCTGCTCGGGTTACAAGATTTTTTTAATTAACATCACTATCAAAAACGGGACACTGACTCTGGCCTTTTTAACTGCTGCATTATCTCGCACATGGCTTTGTTAGTAAATAAAGTCAATTTATATGTCCGATAACGTCAGATAAGACTTTTAACTTACGTCGATATTACGATTAATATTCCTTTATGTACGCGTATGGTATCAAATTGAAATATTTTATATACGGAATGTCTTTCAAATATTTCATATAAAGTTTTCGTAGAACTTGGGGTAATAACAAAATAAATTGTAGTGCATTATTATCAATGTTATGTTTTTATATACCACAACGTTGTTCTCGTAGCCATAGAACATTTTATTGTAAAACAGCACTTCTAACCTTTAACAAAATTTCAGAACATGTAGATATAAATAAAGTTCTTTATTAATAATTATTAACAATTTTTTATTTGAGATTTCTGTACGTTGCACTGTTACATTATATGCCTGATATGTTATGATATGCTATCTTTTTATTATCTTATTTTGTTTTATAATTTACCTAATTAGTTTCAACGTATGTTTAAAATCTTCGTCCTGTAAATTGATGTCTTGTCTGTTAGGCAACAATAATAATAAATAAATAAACCGGATATTACGTTCACAACACGTAAATTTTTTACTACAGGGTGGCTCGCTCCCTCCCCATTATTCATCTACCAAGAAAGTAAACATCGATAGCATGCTACTACCTTATAACCCAATAATTTACTAAGGTCCCACAAGCCAGCAGAGTCATTTTAGAAAAATGAAGGACGAAATACATCAGAATTATAGGCTGATTATAGGCCCTTTTTGGACACTTTAACAAATTTTCAGGCGGAATTCTTAAAAAAAAAAACTATGGCTCTGCTGGCTAAAGACGAAGCTAGCTGACCACTTGTGAGATTTGCTTCGAAGGCGAAAAATTCAGATCACAAAATTATAGGCTATTTATATGCTTTTTTTAGACACTACAACAAATTTTCAGGCGGCATCCTTTAAACAAAAAAAAATTTTATCCAGATCAGTTTGATTTTGCCCCTCTCGGAGATGTAGTGGATAAATAAAAATTATTTATTTATTGTCTATTTATTGTCCCTCTCTTGTTCTGGGCTCTCAACGGGCTTTCGCACAATTAATATATTTATTTAAACTCTAACTTATATTTCAAAAATCCGATACAACTGAATACCAAACGATCCTCGAGATCTTCACACTTCATTTTTACAATACACACTAAGGGGTTGATTCTGTCCCACTTGATCAGCATAGCTTGAAACACAAATTTTTTGAAAAGGAATTAGTTTTACTTTTATTTGAGGTGCCTGAATATAACATTTCATTGAAATACCTTAACGAATAAACGAAAACCGACTGCGCATGCGCAAAACAATTTTTTTGATTTGGCATTAGTTTCACTTTTATTCAAGGTGCCTAGATACAGAATTTCATCTAAATATATTAACAAATAAAAAATTAGGATTGCGCAAATACAAAAGTTGTTATGCGCATGCGCAGTATTTGTTTGCATCTGCATAGTTGCCTGAAGTTTAAGGAATATTTACTAACACAGAAAACCGGACATTCATATGTTCTTTGTAACAAGAGTTGGAAACCCTTTTTGGAGGTTTGCGCAGTTTTTGGTCTGTAACTTTTTGGCCCGTTGGTCTACGTAGCCGAAAAACAATTGCGAACTTTGTTATAGCCTGAAGAACATGTAACGTATATCATTTTTTTAAGGCGATCGGACATTTCTACACAAAGTTATCGTACACACTGACAGACAGACGGACAGACAGACGCACATACAGGCAGCAATACAAAATTATAAACGATCTCGAGGTTCGTTAATAATATAATGACACCAATAATTTTAATTTTTTTTTGTACTTCTTTCCAATTCAGGAATATCGTTTCAATTTTTCTTCTCCTATAATATAAGAGAAGATGCATAGACAACTAAGACACTTTTAACATTACTTTTTTTAAAACCTGAAACACAACAACTTGCTATATATTTGATTTATTAGTAAAAGAAAATTCAAATTTCAAATACCTACTTGACAGATGTCTCCAAACAGGTGGAACAATTCCTAACATTAAAGTTACTAGAATCTGGTAACTTCCGCAATTTTTGGGCAAAAAACATGCGTTCTCTCTCTAACACACGGGCTCAATGGATTGCGGTACTTTCTATATTTAGTGACTTATAATGGATCTACAGTGACTGTATACCTACTGTATAGAGGCAGTTTGGTCATACTTTGGTGTTGTTTTTTTATATGGTATGTGGGATATCCGCCATATTTTAATCAAATAAATCGGGTTGGCGGAAATTAACTTGGAATCCAAGGTGATCAAGTCACAAACAGTTGTGGCAATAATATTGTAACCATAGAAAAATGCCAAAATCTACCAATTCAATTAAACCGATCAGCTCAATGAAGAATATGGGAAAAACATGGCGGATATAGAGCATATGATCACACTGTCTTTATAAAGTTAATGGATCGATATTAATTACAAGGCAAAAATTTTGGGCATGCGCATAACGTATCGCACATGTGATCAGCTAGCTTCTTCTTTAGCCAGCAAAATCATAGTTTTTTTTGTTTAAAGGATGCCGCCTGAAAATTTGTTGTAGTGTCTAAAAAAAGCCTATAAATAGCCTATAATTTTTTGATCTGAATTTTTTGTCTTCGCAGCAAATCGCAAATGTGGTCAGCTAGCTTCGTCTTTAGCCAGCAGAGCCATAGTTTTTTTCTTTAAAGGATGCCGCCTGAAAATTTGTTCAAGTGTCCAAAAAGGGCCTATAATCAGCCTATAATTCTGATGTATTTCGTCCTTCATTTTTCTAAAATGGCTCTGCTGGCTTGTGGGACCTAATTTACTAAGCTATTTCGGTTTACAAAATGCGCTTTATCTGCACAACAGTTGTGCACAATTTATAAACTAATAGAATTCGCTACTTGTTAAATACGTCAACTATTAAGCAAAAGTGTTTAAAAAAAATTAAAATAACCGATACTTTTTCCTACTTTTGCGGGTTATGCTAAAAATGACGAAAATAGCGAAATGAGACGAACCGACAAAGAGTTGACCTGGAAATGAATTGCCGGTAGTATGTTGGTAGCATTGAAGTGATCTAGACCGAACATTACCAGCGACATATCTGAAATCTTGCCAAACATGTGAAATAAAGAACATGATTAAGTTCTTAAGAAAAAAAAACAACAAAATATACTTAAGCCGGAACATACCGTAAACATAATTGACAGATTATCAAGAAATAAAAATCCCTGCGATTTTACTAAAGATCATGATTAGAGGAACATCCAACCCTCTTGCTAGAAAAAATAAATATCTCTTATCAAGTAGAACACCTGGAAACAATATGCTAAATACGTTAGATAATCCTATCAATGCGTAAGTATTTGATAGGAATGCCGTTTGGATTAAGCAACTCTCCGGGGGCGTTCAAAATATATTTCCTAAAGAACTCGATCGTCTTTCCATACACGATTTAGCAAAAGTACCGAGGAAAGACTCAAGGTGACCGAATGATAACGAATTAGTATTTTTGTGTTTAACTGTTGTTGCATTTAGCTCTCAAATGTATAAGATAATAAAACAGTTATTGCAGAGAAGCAATTATATCCGTCCTAAATGTTCATCTTTTAACGCAATAATATTTATACAGGTGGCGTATTCCTACGTAGGCTATTTTGGGTAGGAACAATTTATAACGTAAAAAGGCTCGTAAAAAGGTTAGTCACTAATCTAAATCAATTTTTTAACTGAATGTGAAATTCGGCAATATGCCTTGAAGTCGACGTCTCTTCTACTACTGCTGCTCGCGATTATATGGCACGAGATCTCGAAGTCAATTAATTTCCTTTTCCAAATTGGTCAAAAACAAAATAATAATTGTTATTTTAGCTCAAAATTTTAGCATCCTTCCTTGGGTACCTACCTAAAATCTATATCCTGATAGTACTCGTATAAAATAATAGGTTACCCTCAAGCATGTATAGTTGAAAAATCTATTTCAGTAGTAGAAGTAGGATTTGTGGTACATCTAATTTAATACAGAATAGCTCATAAATTAAGAATGAAAAGGAAAAAATTCTTCTTCCTACCAACTGAAGTTAAAAATATCGACCTATGATCAATCTCAAAAACCAAGTTAAAAGAAAAAATAAACAACACTCGGTATAAATGTATTGATAATATTGTAAATTTGCCTAACGAGAATTCCTCCAAAAATAATAGTATAACGGTCGTCTATAATCCCTTCCATATAAAAGTTGGCGTTAATGTAATACCTCGTGTAATACTCCTGTAGAAGATTACGTAGGCTATTTATAATCCATAAAAAGATTTTTCGTGAGTTGGCTGCGAAGTTTGGATTTAAAAATTAATGGCTGTAATCATGCACGTCATGCCCTAGCTATTTTTTTAAGTTTTCTAACACGTCGAATCGTGCTGTCAAAGTCAAAATAATAATTCCTGCATTCGCAGGCAAATTTTTTACAATCCGGGACGCTGCCAAAATTGCAAAAAAATAATATATGGAGTAAATTACGCTTTGAAAAAATACCTGTCAACATTTAACATTGACATAATGATAATTTTCGAAGTCTGTCTAGCGTAAACAAGTATTCGGACGAATGACGATAGTGCATTTTTCGTCGCTCCTGACATCTTTGCCATTAATTAAGAAAGTTCTCGATAGATGCAAAATACAGAATCTAATACAGTCCAAAGTTGCAACAAAGATGAAGGAGGAACTACTACCACTATCACTAAAAATTAGCTTATAAACCTTGTAGTGTCGCCTTGAAACTAAAAATTAATATATTTGGCACACTTGAAGTATACTTATGATTTTTTAATCCACAACTCGAACGCTTAATATTTTCTAGTGTTTGGAACCTACAACATAGCTTATCATTAAGCTTGAACTGTGAAGATGGAAGTGTGCGGTTGGTTCTTTAAAAAGTTAACTCTAGAGCTTGATATAAGCTTAAGAGATCACAGGCGAAATTAAGAAAATTGTCAATTTCAGAGTGGTCCTGAAGAAGTTGAAAGAGACACAGAAAAATGTTTATTACAAAAATTTCCTTATAATGATTGTTCAATAATTTGCCGTTTTCAAAGAAAGGACGAGGTAAGGTCAACGAGTTATAGGGCCCAACCTTTTCTTTAATGGAACACCCTGTATCTTATAATCTAAAAAGATTAAATTCTTTTTTAAAAAGTCAAAATTAATTCAAAGAGAAAAGAAGAAAAATTCAAAATATCAACAATCTTTTTTAAATGTTTATGTTTTTTGAATCACTTTTGAATCTTTTTTCAATGTCATCCCTTTTTGAAAAAAGAATTTAGTATCTATGCTTAACTTATTAGATTGAAATACAAAGGGTCCTCCATTACAAAAAAATGAGTACCATACACTTTTTTACCTGACCACGTATACTTAATTTGATAACATCAGATTTTTCACCAATCACTATACTAAAGACTTTTGTAATGAAAATTTGTCTATCTCTTTTAATTACGAAAAAATAGAGATATTCTGAAATTGAAAATTTGTTGATTTTACCATTTTAAGTTTGACCCAAAAAGAGCATATGACGCCTATGTTACTTTTTTTATAGCACCAACAATTACGGAGACACAAGTGGCGAAAATGACAAATTTAAAGTCGCGAATGGATTGAAATTTCTCTTCGCTATCTTTGTTTTCCTTGTACACGAACTTGATGTTACAACTACTAAAAGATGAAATTTATAGGTCCATTGTCGTCCAAACCGCATTTCCTTTGGAAATCGCGGGTATCTTGTGCGTCCTTCCTCTAAATTTTAAAGGGTGGGATTGGGGACTTGCTATTTGTTAAGAGGCTCAATCTACTCAGATCTTGTTACTTGTACCGTGTGTCCTATTTTGCTGTAGTGTATCTTAGCTCTATTTAAAGATAGAGAGTTGAGTTTTTCGCGATTCTGTGCCACTTTTTTGTGAAACTTTTAATACCATAAACATAATCAATCTAGCTACATTTGCTTCTGAGATACAGGGTGAAAATGAAAAATGTACGATAGAAAAAAGGTAAACAAAACATGTTTTGGACCACCATTTCTTTTTTAAATTTTAGCCAATGACCAAAAATAAAAACCTTATATTTTACGGTCTTTAAATAGTAGTCCATGGATTGATGGATATTTTGTTTTGTTTATTGTATCCATGGTAACTAAGGCAGCCGATAACAATCAATAAAAATGTCTTTTCAAAATTTTGAAAAACATGATATAATAATATATGATTATATAAAAAGATATACGTTGTAAATGCATTACTGTAATCAGGAAATAGAGTGCAAAAATTGACGTTGAGATATGGTGCATTTAAAAAATACCAACTTTCAGTCAAATCTCAGGAAAAATGGTCCACACATTTTTTTGACTACGCCACTGGATTCTACTTAAAGATATTTAAAATAGGCAGTTTTTACTTTTTTTCTTTGTTACATGGGTAGTAAGATAACATCCCAAAAAGTCAAAGTTTTCATTTTGACCATGTATCTTAGAAACAAGCGTAGTTAGATTGAATCTGTTTATGGCATTAAGTTTCACAAAAAAATGGAATAGGGTCGCGAAAACCGCAAGTCAGCTGAGTTACCGGCAGTCTCAACCAAAATAGGACACACGGTACAAGGTGTGCCAAATTCAAGAGAGAGGGTGAGGTGAAGGTTAAATGGAGGCCAAGTTACACATTTTGAGGCCCAATCTAACCGTACTTAAGAAAGATTACTTTCGGAGAACATCGGAAAAACGCGAAATTAGCTAATTTCTTTTTTATTTTTTTACGACCTTATTTGGATTTTTCCCATTGCAACTTTTTTCCCTACCAGGTGGCATGATTAAATTCCGAGGTTTCTTTTTTTGCGGTTATCATCACCTTAATTAAATAATTTTGTAAATACGGACCTGCATTTTTATTATTTTATTTTGAAAGAGCTCGTCGTTCTGAAAAAAATGCATGTTACGTTGCCACCTTAAATCGACAACAAATACATATAAGGTGGTTATGAAATAACGGCACCTATGCAGGAAATTTGGAGAGGATAAAGAATGTCGAGAGGGGGCAAAAATATTTGTATTAATCACACGAAAGACGTGAAAAATGTAGAAAAGTGGTTGGAAACGAGCTGATGTATCGAAGCACTTAGTTTCATACCCAACTCAAGACCCCATCGTATATTTGTGGAGTTTACCAGCTTTACTGAACGCCCGGTATCTGGATGCGGTTGGAAGTGCTTCGTTACGAAGACTGTCGCTCCAAAAATATTTATTTCTGTTGTAGGAGTTAGAAATAGTAGAAAGTACTTGTTAAATTTGTAGAGCCTCGCACAATAAGGAAAACAAGAGGCCGTTTTTAATTGTTTCGTTTGTAGCTGTTCCCATGGAAAAAATTACATTATTTTTATAAGGTTCCAAAGCTTTTGTGATGTAAAAGACAAAGCCAAATTAATATTTTAGAATTTCAGCTCCGTTAAGTAATTATGCTGCTTAGTTTTTTGCACGGGACAATGGGGACTAATTAGAAAGTAGTAATTTAGAAATAACCGTTTCTAACTAAATGAGTTGCAGTAAACAGCATTCGATTAATCGCTCTTAATTTGAATTTGAAGATACATTACAGATTTGTATGTTTATCCCAATTGAATAAAAGTTTTAATTTTTGGATGTAAACAATCGTTACGCTGTGTCGGCTGGAAGAACCCTCGATCCCTCCATGAGGCGGTCGAATTTTATAAAAGGTAACACCGTTGTTTAGAGGGGACCCTTTTCCCTTTTGCATCTTCGTAAGTTACGTTCGTAAGTATTGTAATTTTTGAGCTTTCCGTAAATTCAATTTGACAACCGTACCGTATTTAAATCATCGATCTTTTAGCCGTTTGGAACCTTTGCCGCTCGCGTGCATTGAGAATCTATTTTCGCCGTTCCGTTAATTTTAAAGGTAAGCATTTGCTATCTTTCTTCCATTAATTATTAATTATGACCGTTTGTGTGGCTCAGTGGTAGAGCGTTGGGCTACATAGCCTGGAGGTCGAGTGTTCGTACCTGGGTTGAGGTGAATTTTTTAGCTGTGGCAGAGATGGGAATTTCCTTAAACCATATTTCGAGCATTCTGCCGGCTACCCCGAATTAGGTTTTCCTAATTCTTAAGGTAAATACTGGAGTAGTTAAATAACTTAATACCTTCTGCAGGGGCACCTCTAAAAAGCATTGTGCGGGTCACTCTGTAATTGGGCGAAAGCCTGTTGAGGGACCAGAAGAAGAGACAAAAAACTGATAATTTTTCAGCACTCGGTGTAAGATTTTTGAAATTACATAAGATATAGGTCTTATGTGGCTCAATCATAAAAGTAATTGGTCTATGTTGATTGCATTATAAAAAGTCAGTTTATTTCTCAAACGAAAAAAAAACAAGTAATTTAAAAATCGCTTGATTATACATACAGCGTGTCCCCCGATTGTTTGGTCGTCTCTTGTAAACGACAAAAAATTTTCGATTCTGAGGATTGGTTGGAAACTAATTTGTGACATAATTTTAATTTCGAAAAATCAAGGGTGATTTTGACATTTTCAAAAGTTTCTTTAACGTTTCTGCAGAGACGAGATACGCACATATGTTATTAAGAAAAGTTGTTCAAAATGAAAAACTGAGTAAACTTGCAAAATTTCAAAATCTTAAACCTATTCATTTTTTTGTTTTTATTTTTTGAGGAAATCCGAAAAAGCTACCTAAAAACTGTTCAAAATAGAATGTAATGCAAATTTTAAGCCGATAGTAACATTTATTTAGATTTCGTAAAAAAACCAGTAAAAAAGTAAAAACACACAATCAAAGTAGGCCTAGGATTTTGAAATTTTTTATTCTGAATAACTTTTGTTAATAACATTTGTGCGTATGTAGTTCCCAAAGACGTTTTTGGAAATGTCAAAGGCAGTCTTGATTTTTGGAAACTAAAATTATGTCACAAACTAGTTTCCAACCAAGCAGGGTTGATCCCAAGAAACTGAATATTCAATTAGAACTTTTTTTTGTCTTTTAAAAAAGACGACCAAACAAGCAGGGGACACACTGTATATTGAGATACCACATTGAATTCGAAGAAAAGAATATTCCATTAAAAAATGGAAAAGCCTAAAAAAAAATAGTTTTAGAATCGATTTGAAAATATCCTGTATGCACCTTCGAAGTTTGATACGTGATCCATCAAGATTCAGCCTATAGGTCTAAAATTTATTTATTTATTTATTTGTTTAGCCAGATACCATACAGAATACAATTATTCCAATTACAATTATCCCTAAATTTGAAAACGTTGGCTTTCAAATTAAAATTTAAAGCTGTGATTAGTTTCAGTTCTGAAATTAGTTTCAAGATCTCTGCTTGCAATGATTGTACAGGGTGGTTCAAGTTGAACACTATAATATTTAACTCGATATTTAATATAAATATATCAAGTGGTACATCAAAATTTAGGAAATTTTACGTCTTTTCAAAAACTCCAAAATATATAGGGTGGTCTATATCAAAAAATGTGTTTAGGATCGTATATGATAAACTAAACACCCTGTATACAAACTGTCAATCGCGATAAATTCTAGATAAAAAAAAGTGCCCTAAGAAAGATTTTGCCAACCTCAATTGTCTTTATTAGTAAGAACGTTATGGGGCATTAAAGAAATCGACTAAATTCGAGCCACCGCCCCCTCGACCCTAACGGTCAAACGATTAGAGATAACTGAACTCTGTTTGCGCCAAAGATTTTCTCTTTCAAACTAGATACACTTATGTCCATTTTTTCTATCTCTTAATATAAAGGGTGTTTCCATAAGAAAGTGTCTTTCTGTCCTATATTTTACCATTACAATCAATTTCAAAATCGACTTCTAAATGCGATTGCTCTAAGTTCCGCCACTTAAAACGATAAAAATCGTTCCACATTTACGTTTTTTCGTACAACGACGGACAAGGATTTTTGCTCTATATATCTATATATAGAACTGTCTTAAGACGCTTTTAAAATTTTCAGAAGATCCAGTCGGTGTAACTGTAAGTAAATTGTGTTATAAAACTATACCTGGACGATGTCCTGTCTACTTCTATTTTAGTTTTCACCAGCGCGTTATATGACATATATATTTCAGGGAGTATATAAGCGAGAAACGAGATGGTGGAGCGAGACGAAATGGTCATAGACAACATTGTGATTTACTTACTAAACTTAGCAGTTTCGTATCTCATGGCACTAAGTACCTATACATTTCGCGCACACTATAAGTAGGTATCCAATAATTCTTTTTTTCCGTAAATATTTTTTAAAAAACGTCTTTCTAAGCCAAAAATTATTTTTAACGGTATCTAACCGACCATGAGAACATGAAAAATTACTTTTTTTGTGATACATATTATCTTTATCCTTGGAAGCGTGAACCACTACGGTATACCGGCGTTTACCACTATCCTGCTGCAATTAATTCCAATCAGCCATTCAGGATGTCGAGCGTTAAGAAAAATGGCGACGTCAATCTGCATAACAAAATTTATGAAGGGAAAACAATGACGCCATTTTGTATTTTATTTTTCTATATTTATAAACAGGTGAGTGGTTGCCAACACGTTCTTGATTTAAGAACTGATTTGTCGTGCTAATTTTTTTGGTGGCATTATGAATTATGTCAAGTTTAACGCGAATGAGGCGAAGGGGCGGGTTCCTGTGTTGAAACCCGTCTGTCTGTCGGTGTTTGATCCATTTGGGAGGTTTCCAGTATAACGTAACCGCCGAGGTTTCTTCCAGATCGTATAGTCTCTTTTTGTGGGGGCATCTTTAAAATTTAGTCTGTAATTGGAGAAATAAAAGCTAACGTCAAGACAATCTCGAACACAACGGCTTCAATTGCAAAACTATGGTGGAATTTTCGAAATTTTCACAAGTTAACATTTGGATGAATTTAGAAATTTAGCCGAACGTTTGCCAAAATCTGGCTAGAAAAGAGAAGTGTCTCCCATAAGGGTCCTATAATTTATTTTTATTGGGGTTGTCGCAAAATGGAACGTCCCCGCTATAGTCACAAGGAGAATTAGTTGGGGGTTGACTTGCTTGACGCGGCATGATTTATAACGAACAAAAAGATGCCAATCGCAAGGGCAAAATCCAAGATGCCCGAAGGAAACCCACATTCACGATGGACATGCTACACGGACCCTCGCACGGACCCCTTCGAACTCTCACCGCCCAGAAGACCGCCACCGGAGGGTCGTTTGCAAAATTTACCGCCCGCTTTAACGGTACGGAAGATGCCCAAGCATTCATCGCTACGACCACCACATCCACAAAGAGAAAGCCTTAACGTCGCATCCTGGTGGTCAGGGTAAACAAGTTAAAAACGTGGTCACTTGCGACGAATCCAAATAAACATTTGTGGTTCTGATCTTTTACACAGTAAAAGAAAGAATCCATAACGAAAAAGCTTAAACTGGAGAACGAACAGACGGACAAAGTGGGGACAATAGTTGAAAAGGAAAATGCGCTAAAAAGACTATGTCACCTCGGAACGAAGCCATGGGCCTCCTCGAACGGACGTTCAGATCACAAAGCCCCCCCCCCCCCCAAATTCAAATTAATTCACGTTAATTCAAAATAATTCACGTAAATTCATGTCAATTCAAGTTAAAAGTTAATTCACGTACAAATTAATTCAGATTCATTCAAATTAATCCACGTTAATTGACGTTATTTATCGTTAATTTAATTAATTCACTTTAATTCTCGTTAATGCTAATTAATTCACGCTAATTCAAATTAATTCACGTTAATTCTAATTAACCATAAAGAAACGGTAAACTATTTCTTTGCGAAGGATCCACGAGGCCTTTGAAATTAGCGTTCAACGTACTACTCTTATCTCTTTCTAGCATCAGAAAAACGCAATAACGTACGTTCAAGTACATAATCAAAGGCCGCGAAAAAATGCATTAATTCTGTTTGGCTATGGTGCGTTCAACCTAGGACACACGGTATAAAAGTCTTCTGAACCCCTCCCAAACGGTTGGACGGATTTTGATGAATTTTTTGTGTCTTTGTGTGTCACAACTCCTAATTTTTAAAAACTTCTTTTTTAGTTTATGTCTCACTCTGCTTTTTCGCGTACCGATCGATACATGCGCAAACCGTGCCGATGTGTTTACATTTTTATATTTTGTAAGCTACGTTTCTGTTATCATTATAGCTACTATACAGAGTGTTCCTAAATATGATGTAAATACGGAAGGAACTAATTCTTTGGATTAATTTATAAACACAAATGCTTCATGATCGATCTACAGGGTGTTGTGTAACACAGTACACTTTATAATTTAAACCTTTAAGATACAAATTTCAATGCGAACTGTCAAATAAAAACAAGAGATTATCAAAATAAAGCCAGAGCCTACCAAACCATTTTAAAAATTTCACTTTCATTTAGCTGATTATCAAAAATTGATTTTTATTTTTGTCGTAAGTAAGAAAAAATTACAAGAGACCAAAAAGGTTCCAAAACAAATCAAACCAAAAAACCAAACCAAAAAAATCCAGGTCTAGAAAAATGACACAATGACACCCTGTAGATTCTCACTACTATTGAGATGGCCTATGATGTAAGTCCTTCAGCGTAACTTTTCAAATTTGAGCAAAATATCTCAAAAACTGCAGAAGATTAAAAAAACTTAATTTTAACACCTTGTAGATTAGTAATGAAACGTTTGCGGAGCTATTAAGAACTTTTAGTCATAAAATAAGCCAAAGTATTTACGTCATATTTAGGAACACCCTGTATATTGCATTGCTTTGCTAACGGACGATCTCCAAGTCTCTCATCGGATAGTTAGGGTGAGGGGACTAGACAGACCAGAATTGGCGTGATGAAGACATAGTCAAATTGAAGTAAAACTTCTGTACAGCAAACGATTGTCGCTACAATTAAGACCTACCTTTGAAAATATGTAAGAAACTACAGACATATTTTAGAAAAGTTGGGAAAGTAATAGAGTTTTATAACGTACGCCAACTTGAAAAGATGTGTCTTAGTTCTAGTGCCTTATCTAAATTGAAAAATTTACAAAAGCGATAAAGTTTAAACAATAAACGAAAACTACTAAATTACGAAGTTTCTAAAAGTAAACGCAAAAACAACATCGAAATACTAATTCAAATAAAACGAACCCACTCTGCGCTTAATTCGTAAATAATCCCCCAGAGTTACTTAATCAATGTAAATAATTCTCATATACAGGATGTCTGGTCAAAAATTTTGGTTTTAGACCGAAATAACGTCAGCATGACGTTTACACAACATTTGTCCCCTTAAATTGGACACACACAATCAAAATTACAACAAAACCATTGGAATTATGGATTTTTGAACAACTGACCATTTGATCTACCCTTAATAGGTTGTGATTTACCTTCTGACTTTCAGTGATATTTTCCCTAGCTGGTGTGAACCATTGAGATAATTGGGATGCCTTTTAAACATAGCCTAAATCACTTATCGCTAGGTCTGTTATCATTTTTAAAGGACTGTTCTTCCTTTGTTTAAAAAACAAATTATTGACATGTTTGGTCGAAACCAATTACCTATTAATACAGGTGGAATCATCAGGTCCCTAAATCTTTTGTTAATATTTCTTACTTGTTTTTTGTTACGTAAGACTTTCTGAAGCAAATGAATTATTGTTTGGTTTTCCTGATATAAACAATAAAAAAATTACATGTTTTTAAATAAACTTACCTTAACTTTTTCGCTATTCGCCACTTAAATATACAAGAAAAATGTGCGCGGGTTCATTACAACATTGCTGCCAACGTCGCAAGCAAAGTTTACCATTCAAAAAAAGCGCAAGGTTGCCAGATCTCTTAATTTTACATAGAATAAAAGAAAGTGCCAGTAGATAGTATATTACGTTAGTCTGCACCCTTACTGATCTCGTAAAAAATCATTGGGTTGTTTATCTCTTATCCAATGTCTACGGAAATAATAGATACGTTACAGTTTTCCTTTAAAAAAAGGCTTTCGAATCCTTAAAAAGAAATCGAACGTCAATGTCGAATGAATGTTCACAACCGCATTTTGCATTTGGCCGCCATAAGAAAAATAAGTAGTGTACTATAACGTGGTCAAAATTGGAAACCACATTGAAGCAAAAATGAGCACAGGAAACATTTCCCATGTTGTTTTCGTTTTGCTGGGAACTTGCCACACGATGACATAAAAACATAAGATTGGTATATAGTTCACCGAACATTGTAGCTTGAAGGTCTCCAAAAACAAATTTTTGTTTGGATTCACGCACAAAAAAGCTTTAATACAAATAATAAATACCATTGGCAAAAATACAATCGAAAATAAAAATGTAAATAAAAAAACATGCACTTACTTGCAAAAAGAGCTTCTAAACAAGGCGCCTGTCTAATGCTTCCACAGGATAACATCGCAAACGCCTACACACTGAAGGTAGGGTGTACAAAAATGTTAGTGAGGGCGACAAAGAAGTTAGATGGTTTTAACTAAAACAAAAAAAATAAATGCATTAATAATGCGTCGCTAATATTAGCATATTGTTAGTATAAAACATTTACTAATTGAGCAATATTGGTATCGTCGTATTGGCACAGAAAAACATTAATTATAAATGTCGCAAAAATTGTGTCACAGCAGGTTGTTTACCATTGAAACGGAGTTCATAAGCCTTCGCACAAACTATCAGAAATAGTTCGGATGCGATGCGTGGATACGCGCCCTTTTACACGCATCATTACGCGCAATTTATGACGTCCGATTTCAATTGAAAGGTGAGCGTGAGAGAAAAATCAGCCTTTCTCAATATACAGCTATTGACACAATTACTAATTATATCATGATGGCAAATTGTTTTCGTTCGAGTAAGTAGATAGTGATGGAGGAGGAGGAGGAGGAGGTTTTTTGACAAATTTCGACAGGTGCGGCTCAAAAACATCAGGACAGATCGTAAATACACAATCACAGATAATTTACACAGAACTAAACGATTAGGTACATCTAAAAACGTCGGTGGCCTTCTGTTACAGAATAATAATAAAATAGTAAAAACAGCGGCAACTTTAAATATCAAACAGGTGCATTTACATTTTTCACTTAAGTGTTATTTCACGTGTCGTGTTAATATTTCATACTGCAAACCACGTGGTAATAATCAGCTATTTTCATAATAACGTATGTACATGAAGTTGCTAAAGCGTTAATTTCACGTTCATTAGAACAAATTGCACCGTGGTGTTGTCAGCGACGAGTCGCTTTTTTTGGCCGCATTTATCTATTGCATGGGACGTAAATCTTTTCACGTCGAAAATAATGCATCGCCAGCTGCTCAAGAAAAATTGATTTTTAAAGAAATTTGAGCCTTTAGCAAATGCTACAAAAAATCCTTCACACGATCAAACTACGGACTCGCTCAACCCTACAGCCATTGAAAGCGAGAGCTGGTGATGAGTGAAAACAATACTTTTTTTTTGCTAAATTTTGCATTTCTCTTACCTATTTAATTCTTTTCGAAGGAACCATAACAGATACAAAAATGAAACTTTACAGTTTTTTGGGGTCCTTTATGACTTTATAAAAAGGTTCAAAACCCCTTCTCATCTCCACGTGAGGGTACAGAAGAAATTCCGATCAAAACAAAATTGGGTATTTCTCAACGAATCCAAATTAGTTTTTAAAAATTTGCAAAAATAATTCCAACTGCCGGGCAACCAAAATGCCCAGAATCCAGGTTTGGAATGGCTGTAAGTAGTGTTTGTACGGATTAACAGTAGGTATTCACCTTTTCCTTGTTTGTTCTTCTTTACAAATTAAATTTCGTTTTTAATTTTGCAGAATTTCACAAATTACCCACACATCAGTTACGTCAAACTGGAAACTACTTTCAATAGTATACATCGAATAAGGAATGGTCTCGCCTAAACATTTCCATTTTACAGGAAATTTGTACGATATGTATTCTCGCACGGTTAGTGTGTTGTGAGCGAGTGCGCCATCCTGTTGAAAGTAACAGTTTCCGACTCCCGTTGTTTGTGTGTGCCGCAGAGCTGTGCAAGCCCTACCAAAAAAGGAATTAATTCACAATTCAAAAAGGAATTGTATTTTACAAGCCCTAATTCGTAAGCCTTCTTGTGACTTTATTTCAGGAAATTTTAGTTTCCATGACAGCGGCAGACCAGACTATTTCTCCTGATGCCACTTTAACGACCGCACCGGTCACATTGCTAAATGCCTACAATGACTCCTGTCATCACTGACAAATTGACATTAATCAACAGTCCATATGAAAATTGAAATTTTATATTAAAATACGATTTCGAGTAAAATTTAATACAAAACTCGTCAGTAAAATGGCATTACTTGACACAAATTAAAGCGCTCGGCCCCGGCGTGATTGACAGTGTTTGGTGTCAAATGAAACGCGCTTAATTAACACGAATTTTAAGCCGGGCAATTATTAGTTTTTAATTTTTGAACGTTATTGTCAAATTTTCAAGGAAAGAACGTGATTTAGAAAGAATCTTTTTCCGTTTGTTTCATGGTAACGCGTGCATTTACGCTTTATCGAGTTTTTTTTTTAATATATCTAACCGTACCGTATAATTTCAAAGTAGGTTCCGTGTTTGACACTTTACACTATCGTTGTTAAAAGGGAGCCTTTTTCCTTGATTTCTCTTTTCAATATGAACTGTTTGCTTCCGATCCCATGTTGGGAAATTCTTGCTTTGCCGTGTGTCGTAATTCTGTTTCAGATTATTCTCCAGTGACCGACCCCTGCGGCTTCCCAATTTCCGCAACCGAACCAGGAGCCAGATTTGAAATTCTCATGGTGGCGGTCGATGTACTGACACAGACTCCGCCGACAACCGAAGGTTTAAACCAAGCCAGTTTTAGTGATCACTCTCGAACACCCGGTATCTAGAAGCGTTGGGCGCTTCCGAAGATATGTATAAGAATTGAAAGTATAAGGTAGAAATTAGCGGGTTAATTTGTACAGTCGCCCGTTAAGGAAAATAAGAGGCCGTATTTAATTTGCAGTTTGCCGAAAGCTCTCCTGCCCGGGAAGAAGAGAGAGAATCAATCTTGTTCAGTTTTAGGTCCGTTAATTACCCAGTAATCGATTTTAATTTCTCACCGGCAAAGTTTTGCAGTTTAAGGAAAATATCAACGTGATTAGACTGATTACAGATTAGGCCGCTTGATCTTACATTCCAAGGAACAAATCATTGCTCGAGGCATTGCTTGACTGCCTAATTTGGAGTGTTCATTCCGACTATTTGAATAAGTACAATTAACCGTAATTAGTTGAATGGGTTAGCTACACTAAAAGTCTCCCATGAAGTCGAGATTACACCTGTTAGATTCGCCCTTAAAAAACTTGAATTTTGACATAGATCCAGTCTGGGAAGGACGTAATCAATTAAAGAATTTTCGAGCGTTATCGCAAGGACACGCTGTGTCCGCTGGGAAAACCGACGACCCTCCATGGCATAGCCGAATTTTATTAAAGGTAGGATAAAACAGGGGCCAGGAGCCATTTTGCTTGCCGTAAGTACGTTAATTGATCGCGCTAATTTTTGCGAAACCGTACCGCCCAAAATGTAAAGCAAACACTTCCGCAAGCAACGTTTTGTAAGTACCATAATTTTTAGCTTTTTCGGTAAATTTATTTTGCATTCATACCGTTTAAGTTTTGCTTTTACATTAAGTTTACTGCACCGTATTTATAGCTTTTGCTTTTTCTTGCGCAGTAATTTCTGCCACTCCGTTTAATAGGGTATTTGCATGTTTTTTTAACTGTACAGAAGCGAAGGACACGCCGCTAGAAGTCACTTGATAAACAAAAAAATCAAAAAATCTTAGGCATTACTTCAAACATTTGGTGTTAAAGTTCAAACGAACAAAGTTCCCGCCAGAAACGGCTCGCAATGAGGTGTGACGTCACTCCTTTTACGATCTGTTATGGTTGCATGTTACTTGCATTGTATCTGCGTAATAATTCGTTCATTTGGCCGTTATTTGTGTTCAACATGTTTGGATGCATTTTGGGAACGTTGACAGTGTTTGTGAACAAGTGGTTTTTTGTTCCTGATTGTACCGGGTGACCCAATAAGACTGTTCCTCGGCCATATCTCGGGAACCGTTCGTCATATGACTTAGGGGTACAAAAATTATTGTGTAAATCGGTTATGAAGAATCGCTGGGAAATATTTTCTAGTTCTAAAAATGACCACCAGAGGGCGTCACTGCCACCTTAAATTTTAAAAATGCATTTTCTTTAAATTTCGCATAATAAACTAAACATTATTTTTTCACATCTTTAAAGAGAACCAGTTTATCTATCATTTTCGTAAAAACAAAAACTCAGTTATTTCAAAAACAAAGATGGCGTGGGGCGTTCAATTGTTTTTGCAATAACCTGCTTTAACTTCTTAACCGTTTGACCGATTGTAACAAATTATAGTTAATATAGTTGAATCATTCTTCGCCAGGGAGCTAGTTTTTACACTATGATGATCCAAAATCCTAAAAAAATCAAATGGAATGATATGACATATTAGGTAAATGCTTCTTGGTTAGAAATCGGCATTTTAGAATAGATTACAAATTCAAAAAACTGCACTTTATGAATGTAAACACAGCAGAATAATTTACAAATTACGGCTGTTATTATTTTATAATGCATCGTGTTTCATTTGTTTAATTTTCCAAGGCCTACCTAAAAGTGTAGGGTCCTTTTCCAAATGTGTGCTCGAATTTAGTGAAATGTTTCGCCATTTGATCTTCTGTCTAATTTGCTAAGTTTTTAAAAGCACATTTGGACGAACTATTAACTTATTAGAATCGTCGGTAAGTCTTTGAAATTGACTTATAGACATTGAAAGCGTTTTGAATGACCAGGCGAATAAAATGAGTTCAAGTAAATTGCGTGTTCGATTCCAACGTGAGCGCTTTTTTTGGTACCGCTCATTAAATTTTGTGTATTCATTGTTTTAAATTAGAAGGATGGACGATAGTTATAATGTCACAATGTAAAAGATACTAGGGAAGGCTTAATTTATACGAATCGACGTGCGGTTTTGTGATAAGTTGAAAATTGAAGCTTTTAGCTTAAAAATCTCAAAAGCGAATTTCGCCTTTGCGTTTTTTTCATTACCGTTTTTTGAGGACACTTCCCGGACAGGTACCTACGTTTAATGGAGAAAATTTAGCTCGAAAGATTATCTATCCGAGGCGACGCATCGTCAAAATCGATAGAAAAGTCACGTTTTGGAAATTTTTTTTGTGAAAGACGTCTGCTCCATTTACCAACACGCTGTAATATGTAAACAAAACAACTATGGCGGCACTGCAAATTTATATTTATATTGTTTCGCTTTCCTGCATTTAGTTTCTCGTGGAAACCGCTACCGAATCCGATTATTTACTGTTCTCGCTTAGGGAAATTGCTGTGCGCTTTAATTTTGTTTTAGCATTCACCAGTAGCCGGACGCCGCTTACCCTTTGGAATTCCTAGAGCCGCAGTTTACTCCGATTAATTTACCCGAAGCTTTCGAGACCGATCCGCCAAACCGCTGCTACCGCCGACCTTGATCACGGGTAAGACCGTATCCTTGGTGGCGCTCGAATTCGTCCGTTTCGCGTTTAAATAAATAAATGAACGAATTCTGATGCGAGGGGTCTTAGATGCTAGACCCTGTATACAGGGTTTCCCGATCCGGACCTATAACTTTCAACAATCATGATTAAGAACCTTTTTTAATACTTCTTTTAACTTAGAAAATATAGCGTCATTCTGAAATTTAAAATTTGTTGATTTTCCCCCTAAAAAATGGCTGCTAACCGTGGAAAACTTCACAGAGTATACCTATTCTACATTGCTTCACAGTTTAAATGTCTAATTAGTGATCAGACGAATTTCTCCAAAAAGGAGAAACTTGTTCTAGAAATGAATGCCATTTTAGTTCATTCGCATACAATCCTTGATCTCAAGATATGAAAAGTGGGATTTAAGGGTGCATGATCAATCTCGATCACGTTTCTTACACAATGTATGCATGTTAAAAAAATTTAAAATTCCAGACGCGTTAATGTCAACTTGTTTACTGGTAATCCACCTGATCGTCAGTAACGTTATAGCGGGGATTATTCACAAATATGTACGTTATTGGAGCTATTTTTACTGGTATTAGAGAAGAACGTTATGAAAAAAAAGAACTATAACGAACACAACGGAAAGGCAGCGACGTCGACGGCGCAATCGTGTATTGACTGTAATGTTGGCGTCGCTAACGCTATCTTAGGAAAGCTATTAATACACGGCACACATTCCCAAACTGTGGCTGACAAAACTTAGGCCAAAAGAGAACTGGCAAAAGGGCGTTGCCGTTATGTTAGCATAGCATGTTACTAGGTTAAACCACACAACATCGAGGGAACTAAACTAGTAAGGTTATGTTTGTTCATATCTTTTTTTTTTTAGGGGTTGGGGGTTGCTTATTTTACCGTCGCAGTGTTTGCAGCGCTTTGCGCGTGGTTCTCCGAGTGGTGCCGTGCTTACGGGCATGTTCTAGCTGCAACTTACACGCCACCGTGCTGCATGCTGTTGTGGGCCGTCTTTTCGTGCCTAGAATACATCCTACACGACGCGGAAAGACGCTCGGCGTCGGTGTTCACCAGATTACTGCTTGTCGGGCGCGCGACTCGCATCAGAAGTGGCGACCGTTACCGATGCTATAATTTCGTCATTCCTCTACTGAGTGCGTTTTCCAAGGTTGGAAGCAGAAGGTCGATTATTCAAGAAGTTACGTTGGCGGCCTTGCATGCTCTAATGACGATTGCCGATTATCAGATGTAAACATTTCGAAAACGAAAACCAGAGCTTTCGCGAGGAAATTTCGAGAATGGGGCTTACTGCAGTTACACAACCGATCAATTTTGGGCTTTGCTAAATATACGAGTGTAATTGCAGTGCGAAGGTGTATCCACATTCTCCCATATTAATAATGTATTTAAAACACGTCATCGGGACGTGGGCCGAAAATTACGTTTCTTACAAAAACAAGACACGGCCGCAATTCTTCAACGAAAAAATCACCTTTGCGTTCCGCCCCTTGATGTTTTTCTCTCCAACGATTGTTTTTCCACGACGTGAACTTTGAACGATGAGTCATTTTAAAATTGGCGTTCGGTATGTGGAAAACTTGCTTGTTTTTTTGGACACACTCATTAGAACTGAATTTGGACCGATTGCCAAAATGGAAAAGTGAACTAGTTTGGCTCGGTTTTGATTCTTATGAATCGACGCGAAAAATACAGTGATGTATCTGCAATAAAAATACAGAGAGTTTTGGTGGGTCTGAAGGACGCCCCCAACAGCCTTTTCCTCCCCTGTGAATAAAACACGATATATAACAAAATCATGTATTTGCGTAAAGATAAGCATCATTTCACTGTGTTCGAGTTAGGAGGATATTAGAAAGGATAAGCGAGAGGTCTAAGAAGACTATTTTTGAAATATTTTGAACGGATTTTTCGAACTATTTTTTCTGGCATAATTGGCCAAGCGCAAAACCAATGAAACTTCTCCACTTCAACTTTTAATGCTCTGTAAGGTGGCGTTGTTAATTGTTTAATGTGACGTTTCGTTTTTTGCGGAACCATCACCAACTTCTTTTTTTTTTTTTCCGGCCCTGATGTTCAACAAAATCAACGAGCTCGTGCGTGAAAACCGAAGACGAACCATTCAAGAACTCGAACAGATGTCTGGAGGAAGTTGGAGCTCCGTTCAGCGCAATTTGGGCAAGTCACGAGTCGCTGCAGAGTTTGTGCCGGCTCTTGACTGATCAACAGAAGCGTCGTGCCCCATGAAAGAACACTCCGAAACCGATCCAGAACGACTCGGAAACCGAACAGCAATCAAGCCACTGGAAGACGCCATCCTCGCCCTCCCCCCTCCCGTCAAAAAGATTCGTGGACGACGAGGTGGACGATAACCCACATAACGCAAGCCGGTGTCGCATTTCATTTCATTCATTTTCAATGCCAAATTCGTCTTCCGACGGATTACGTAAATTGTGCAAATTTTTCCGATATTTCCAAGAAAAAACTAAACCGCCTTGAAAGGCTTGGGTTCGAAATTTTCTGTTTTTAAGATTACGAATTGTTACTTAATAATCGGAACTATTTAGACCGAGATTTAGACATTTTTGGTTTTTAATTTTAAATTCAATAATCGTTAGCAGGGATGATTTATAAATATTGTCCGTTACAATAGACCAGTCCAACTTAGGAGTGTTAGGACACTAATTATTTGAAATGTTGCGATTTACATTAAATTTATGTACATATCAATCAATAAACCTATAAAAAATGTAGGTACATAAATAAGCTTTTTTGAAAATACTTTCAGTTGAATTTTTTTTGAATATTCAAAAACTAGTTACAGAGTAATTGGATCTGTCAGACCCCATTACGTTAACCAAAGACGAGCGACTAAGTTTCAAATATCTCCATGAAGGGCGCGCGTATTAGTTTTTTGTAGTTATTTAAGGGATGGTGTGGGTAAATCAATTACAACATTAAATACGAGATTAATATAAGTATTGCAAGTACGGTATTCATTGTTTCATTGATAAACTTTTTGTGGTGCGAGGTCGTGCCCGTGGTGAAGGGGATCCCCCCCCCCCCCCCCCGGTAACGTAACTAATGGGCGATCTTGTTTTGTGTTGATTTTTTGGATGTTTGTGCGTAAGGCTCTTGGCTAAGGTTAAATGGGTTCATATTCTAGCTTCGTGTGGTTTGTATCTTGGTTGGTTAAAGTAAAATGGATACTTATCTTAGGTAATGTCGCGCGTGGTTTGTATCTTGGATAGACCATTGTGAATTTCTCCTGTTCCTTTCACGGATGCTGTAATTTAATCACGTTGCGAAATACTGGCGAGTTTGGTTGATGATGTTTTCGGGAACTAATTCTGATTATCTCTGAGAATGTTGAATAAATTCTTTGGGATGTGGACTCTTGATTCGATCAATTAATCTATTTCGCGGTTTTTATTGTGGATTTGCCGGACAGATTTTAATTAATTAGAAATTGAATAATGATTTCTGTACCATTATGATTGTCATCAAAGCAAATCCAAAAATATAGTCCAAGAGTTGAATCGTACCTACAACTATCTTCCAGATCCTGTTAAATGTCAAAACAGTTTAAAAATACTATTAAAAACCATCTTCTGAACCACTGCTTTTACTCTGTAAGCGAACACCTAAACACACCCTATTGTTGTGTTATTACTTGCATGCATCACTGTCTTTGTTTATTTTATTTTATGTATATGTGCATATTTGTTAATTAGATGCTATGTGTCAATGACGTGTCGAAGCCAAGGATTGGTGGAATGACAAATACCTAAAGATTGTTATTATTTTTATGGACGACACATTAATTTTGATAAAGAAGTGGAGGCCCAAGGTATAGAAGGGAAGCAAACGTAGCTTTTTGTTTGGTGGGCGCATTTTTAGTGTACGACATTCAGCCGTAATTGAGTTTGTTTTTCAAAGACAGTCAGTTTTTGTGATTATAAAAGTCTGTTATAGAAGAAAGTTGGTGTGAAATTTTTTGATATATATTATAAAGGGAACGTTAAGTATAATTCGAGTTAAGCTCCAGCATTGTTCACGTTTACAAAGTTAAGTGCGAGGTTAAGTGTGTGTCTTTCGAGTTAGAATCGAACGCATGTGCGTTGTATTTGTACACTGGCGCTGAGTGCCTATTTTTATTTCAGCTTTATTGATTGATTTTGTCAAATAAATTTGTGGTATGTAAATGATTAGCCTCGTAATTACTTAATTAGCTTTGTGTTTAATGAGTCCGAATTAGGGCCCAAGATTATGTTCCAGTCACTTTCAAAATTTCGGTTTTTTCAATATAAAAAATTGAGAGGTTTTCGAGAATTTTTTCAGCAAAAAAACCTTTTTCAAATAAAAATTGACCTTCAGAGATTTATCGTCGAGTTCTGTTTTTTTTTGTCTTTATCTGCACTTTTTGATGAAATAAACAAGCAGTCCCTATTGAAAAAGATCCATGACGACTGTAGTAAGATTGAATTTTCTAATGAATTTTAAATGTTTAAATTTTTGAAATTCAATTGACAGGCCACATTCTATAAGACAATTTTTTTTCCGGGTCGATCTGAGACATTTTTTTTTTCGAGCCTCAAAAAAAGGCAGTGTATAACCTTCCTTTTTTACCAAAAATCTACTGCACCAAAATTTCTCGGGAAAACACTTTTTCTTATTAATTTTGGTGCGTAGAATCCAAAACAATTCGTAATTTTTCGATCAGACTTCTCAATCAAAAGTTATAGACTAGAAACCAATTTCGAAAAAAAATTCAAAGGGCTGTAACTTTTGAACTAGTAGCCCAATCTTGGAACTGTTTGAAATTAAAAAACCCCAATGACGACTTTAGTAAGATTGAATTTTCTAATGAATTTTAAATGTTTAAATTTTTGAAATTCAATTGACAGGCCACATTTTATTAGACAATTTTTTTCCGGGTCGATCTGAGCAATTTTTTTTTCGGGCCTCAAAAAAAGGCAGTGTATAACCTTCCTTTTTTACCAAAAATCGACTGCACCAAAATTTCTCGGGAAAACACTTTTTCTTATTAATTTTGGTGCGTAGAATCCAAAACAATTCGTACTTTTTCGATCAGACTTCTCAATCAAAAGTTATAGACTAGAAACCAATTTCGAAAAAAAAAATCAATTCAATAAAAAATTCGTTAAGCCGCTTGTGCGAGCAAGAAGCATAGAGTGCGCTTTAAAATTTATTTTTTCGATTTTAATAGCCCTTATGGACATTTCATGCCTTAACGAGAACAGAAACATGAAATAATTTTTAATTTCTGATCGAATGACACCAATAGCAAGTCTGTAAGTGGTGTAGTTCCGGAGCTGACCCAGACAGACGTACAGACAGACAGACATCAAGAGCGCAAAAGTGCACTTTTTATTTTTTGAAGGCTCGTTTGAAGGTGAAAGTGCACTAAAAAGTATATATACTATATACTATATACTATATTTTCATCGAGATTTTCATGTTTTTGCGCGTTAGCACAACAAAAAAATCAAAATCAATTATCTAATTTGGTGCAGTCCCTCTGATATGACACGCGTATATAGATTTCGGCGATCCATTTTTATTTATATAAATCAAAATGGACATATTAATAATAAATATCGCTGTAATTCTCGAAAGCCTTCACTTAAAAATTAGGTAGATATCTTTTAAGGATTCCTGGATTTCCTTTAGTTTTTTAATTTTTTACGTGATACATTTGAATACGTGAAAGTTAAAGAATCTTTGTGATTGGGTCTGGTGAATTGAATATGAAAAATAACAATATCTTCCAATTATTTTTATTATTTCGTATAAATAGGACGAGCCGTTTATTGAGAACAAATAAACAAGGCGAGTCCCCATAAAGCCTATTTATGGGCGCGATATATACAAAGCTTTATGTACGACTGCAACAACCCTTAAAAATGAAAATATCATGGAATTCAATAAACGATAAAATCTATATATCCTTGACAACAGATGTCAAGCATTTGTCAAGTATTTCTAAAATACTTGAATTTACCTTGGATTGACACCTAAGTACGACTGTCACATTGACAGGCGGTCGTTTTACTTTATCATTATGGACTATTGCAAATTATGGCCACTACTTGCGACTGTAATCACCGAATTATCAAGCAGTCGTACATAAAATTATGTAAAAACCAATTTGTTTCCGTAGATTCTAATGCTGTAATAGTTTTTGACAAATTTCCAAAATTTAACCAAATAATGTACTGGAAAATTCAGTTTTACTGAAGTCGTTTTTGGTGTTTTTTTTTTCGTTTTTTAAGCTTTTTCTTCAATAGGGACCATAATATCTTCTGAGTTTCGGCTTCAGACACACAGACGGACGCCAACAGCATATTATATCATGAAAACGGTTAGCGGATTTCTGCGTATTTACAGAGGTATTTACAATAGCTATTACTAATTTCACACTAAATTTAATAATATGCAATCTTATCGCTGGATAGCTACTGCTAACTTCATTTGTCATTCATTCAAATCTGATGTGACGAAAATGTACTTGGATTTTTTATGCCTTGATCGAGTAAAACCAAAAGTATTCAACGCAAGTATTTATTTTCTCTCCAGTCTCCAGTCTTTAAAATATTTGAAAAGTAAAAATCAACCTAACGGGCGCCACTATGAGTCTATTTTTAGCATTTTGCTACTTCTAGATCTGGAATTTTCGAACGGATTATAGCATCTCGTGCAATGCTCCGATAAAATTAGAGCTAAGTAAATTCTGAGGCTAATAATATTTCTCTAACGAGAAATGTATGTATCTACTTACATTAAAATCGTTTCGATCATCTGTAAATGTGACAATATTCCAAGTGTCAAGGACTTCAGAATAATCTGCGAATATGCAGTAAAAACAAAACCTGCCGCTAGCAATAAAGTAATTATTACACAGCCTGCCTGGATAATTAACTGAAAAGTAAATGTGAACGTGTGCTCATTTAGCAAACAACCGTTTTTCCAATTCTAAAATTTTCTGATAAATTTAATAGGCTAAGCAATGTCAACAACAATAACAGTTACGCCAAGAAGCAAAAAGCCGGTCGTTACGTTGCGTCCAGGCAATTGCGATCGATTATTTAAGGTTTTCCTGAGCACTACGTCTAAGAATAGACGCCGAAGAAGACAGATTATCCAAAAATAACAGAAATTAATTATCATCTGGTCCCTTATCCTACCTGAGTGGGCGGGTAGGGACTATAAACTATTCAAGTTTGATACTTACAGCATCTCTCGAAAGACCAAAGCGAACTGCTTTGTGCTCCTCGACTAAATTTAGCACCGATTTCACTAATTTCTGTAATTAAATCACTAATACAAACACCAGAAATGTTATTAAAGCTGTTCGATTAGCGCCATATTAGAATTCTCCTAGTAACCTAACTGCCAACATTGAAATAACTAAAACCACCAAGTTCAAATTTTATTGAATGAAATTACATAAAACGTTTACAACTAATAAATTAATAAACGGAAATGAAAATAATTCGTTAAATATAAAGTACATATAGGTATAAATAATTTAATATAAATAAATACAATGCGAACTAAGTTGCCCAAAATGACAATTTATTTAATCGTTAAGGTAGAACGGATTGCGGAAAGTAGTAGGCATGCACTTCGTCTATCGATTTACACCATTCTAACGCGTATCCTTCTGGATCTTCTAAGTAGTATGTTCGGTTTGGCTGCAATGAAAGCAAATTTGTTAATTCTTCCCTACTGATAATCAAATGTGTGTGGGGAGTATTTGAACTGTGGTACATAGGAAGAACAGAAGACAATCTTGTCATTAGAGAAGCGGAGGAAGGAAACAGAACCAGTTGCACTCATGCCAAAAACGCCTTCTAGATCTAACTAAGTTTTGAACACAAGCTCCAGAATTGTAGGTTGAACTTTGAGAAATGTGTACAAAATATAAAGACATGATTTTTAAAAATCATTTCTGGAACATTTTCTAAATTATGGCTTTCTCAAATTTCCTAGTTTGCTCAAGTTTGAAAAAGTCATAATTTATGAAATGTTCCAGAAATGAAAATGAAATGCAAAATTTCAGGCATATAAGAAATTTTTGAAAATGGCCACAGTATTTTGAACACATTGGGCATCTCTATGACATTTTAAAATATGTAGCGACACTTAAAAAAGGAAAATGAATTAAAAAAATTTATGATTATTCAGAAATGATGGAAATAAACTTTCAGGCAAGCGACAAATTTTTTAAAATGTTCCAGAATTTATGAAACTGAACGCCGAGTTTCACATAAGAAAAAATTTCAGAAATATGCAAGAACTTTTGAAACTATAGGAAAGTATAAAATTTTTAATATGTTGGAAATTTTAATAAAATTTTGAAAATGCGAAGAAACTTTAGGAAATAGCGAGGGAAATAGTAAATGAACAGCCAATTTCCACACATCAGACAGTTTTTAAAATGACGGAAAAGTATAGAGTTTTGGAAATATTGCACACTTGGGAGATATGATTTTGAAAATGTTCCTAAAATTATGAAAATGAACTTCAAACACACATCAGAAAATATTGTACATTTTTATGAAATTTTAAAAATAATAATAATATAATAATATTTATTGGTCAAACAATACTCCAAAAGATTACAAAATCAAAAGTAATGCGAAAATGCGACAAAGTGTGTAAGAAATTGGAGAGATTTTGGAAATGTTCCACGAATCATAGCCAACTTCCAGGTACGTCAGAAATATTTGCAAATACACATTCTATAAATTTGAAAATGTTGGAAATTTATGTCAAATTTTAAAAATGTGAGATATAATTGTGTAGGAAATTTGAAAGACATTTTGAGAAATGTGTAGAAAATTCGAAAAAGACATGATTTCGAAAACTACAATTTTAAAAATGGATATTTTTATGAAATTTTAAAAATATGAAGAAACTAGGAAATGTGCATAGAATTTTTAACATGCAATGTTTTTGAAACATTAAACGATTTGGGAAAGCGGTAATTTTGAAAATGTGCAAAAACTTTAAAAATGTATAAACAATTTTGGAATTGTATAAGAAATTTTAAAAATGAATAGAAAATTTTGGAAATGTGCATATAAGTATAGAATATTTTGACAAAAACTTAACTTTGCAAATGTTCCAGAAATGAACGGCAAACCTTCAGGCACACATGAAATTTTAGGCAATGATGACATAATTTTAGAAATGTGTCTTAATGAATTTTGAATATATTGGAATTTTTTATAAAGTTTTAAAAATGTTCCTAAATTTGTTTTTCAAAAATAACAAAAGCTTTTTTTAGTCACTAAAAGGGGCAACTTTGGCACTGCATTTCTCATCGTTACAAAGATTCCAATAGTGCACTACGAATTTAAACCACCTGGTATATATTTATGAAATTTTGCAAATACGAGAGAAATGTGTAGGATATTTGAGAGATTTTGGAAATGAACAGCGAACTTTCAGGTTCTTTAGAAATATTTTGAAATGTGTATAGAATTTTGAAAATGTTGAAAATTTTTGAGATTTTGCAAACGTTCCAAAAATGATGCAGAACAACGACTTTCAGACACATGATAACATTCTGAAAATGTACAAAACCTTTTGAAAATATACAGAAAATGATAGAATTGTTTATACAAATTTGAAAAGGTTGCAAATGTTTATAAAATTTCTGCAGGAAAATGCCTACAGAATTTTGGAAGTGGGTCGAAAGTGGAGGACAATTTAAAAAACATGTTTTAGAAGGTGTTTCGAAAATATTGAACAATTTTTCAGGAACGCGGGAATGGTTTTCAAAATGTCGAATATTTTTTAAATTGTCATAAATGTGGTGTGACGGGGTATGCTACCTTGAGAAGGTGAAGGAGACACTTTCAGAAATGCTCCTCTACGAACGAGACTCATTGTATACTTACAAAATTTGCATGTTTAAACTTTGAACTGGGAACCCCCTTAGTTGTAGTCAGTATCTAACGTATTATACCGAACTGGTTGACTGGTTGAGAATTTTGGAAATGTGCAGACAATATAGAAAAGCGTGTTTGAAAATTCTAATGCGTAAAAGTTTTTTTGGATGAGTTTTTGAAATGCTGGGAATGTGGTGTGTGTAACCTATCACTTTGGTAATGAAGTAATTCAGAAATATTTTGGAAACCTCCAATGAAAATTTGAAAATTACAAAAATAGTGAAAAATAATGAAAGGGGCTTTTATAAACTGTACAACAATGGATCTCGATACTTACTGTATGAACGAAGAATATCTTGAAATTTTTTGGCTCAGTATGTAATTCAGCACTCCATGGAATTCTTCCCTTAAGTACCATTGTGGCGGGATCGACGTAGTATAAATTTGGTCCAACAGTCAACAACAACATCCGTCTTCGAGCGAACAAACCTTTACGCTTATCAACTAAACCTTGCTTTAAAATTAAGTTACCTTCGACTAAATTGTGCCATTTGTCTAATTTTTGTAATTCTAACCGTCTCTCTATCTCCGACGAGTCTAAATTCGCTAAATTTCGATTACCCTCCGACTTTTTCCTTGTCGGCGTATCCGAGGTCTGGCATAGCATGTCGAGCTGTAGACGTGACGCTTTCTCGCCGTCCAAACCGGGCTCTAAATGATCGGGTATTTTATTATCCTTATCTAACGATTTACTAGGTGAACACGGCAGTATCTTAGGGGGCGGACCGATGTTGTCCCAATCGATATCGCTGAAAAATTCGTGCTGGCGAATGCTCGAGTAAGGTTTAATATCGGTTGCCCCTAGACGCTTGGTCGGATTTAATACTAGCAATTTTTTTACTAAGTCCTTTGTGGTCTCGTCGAATTCTTCTGTAAACTCGTACTCGAGCTTGAGAATCTTCTGGAAAATTAGGTACTCGCTACCGGCGTGAAACGGATGCAGGCGAGAAACCATTTGATAGATAATACAACCGAGCGCCCAAAGGTCGGAAGCGTAACTAGTCTCTAAATTTCTTAAAATTTCCGGGCTTACATATTGAGCGGTCCCTACGAAACTATTTTTACGTTTCTTCCCGTCCTCCTCGTTCTCCTTCTTATCTTCGGCGGTCATTATTTTCGCACTACCAAAGTCTATTAGGAGAATGTGCCAGTTTTCGTCGAACAGGATATTTTCCGGCTTCAGGTCCCTGTGAACGATACCTTTGGCGTTCAATTGTTCTAAGGCGAGTACGAGTTCGGCGGCGTAGTATTTGGTACATTCTAAGTTCCAGGAGCCGTTTTTAGTTATGTGAGGTAATAGCTCTCCGTTTTTAGCGTAGGTTAACACGAAGTAGAGTCGCTCGACGTCTTGGAACGTGCAGTATAGTTTGACGAAGTAGTTCGGGCAGCCCGAAAGTATCTGCAACATTTTCTTTTCGCGAAGGACGTATTCCATCTTTTTCTCTCTTATCATGTGGCGCTTCTCTAGTACTTTTACTAGAACAAAAAAATCATGTTTAGTACTAAAAATCTCGCGTGCTAAGGTTTTTAAAAAACAATCGAAGGGCGGCGATTAAAATTTTTAGTTGAGTAGGTGGCAGCACCTACACTCAATTTTATGTCAATTTTCGTCGTAAATTTTACGGTACTTCTTATAATGTAGCTATTCTGCAAAAGATGGCTCTGTAAAAATGCAAACGTTAAAGTCACTAGATATAGAAAGTACCGCAATCATCCGCCATTTTTGGGAAATTTGTAGCCAACTTAAAAAAATTGACAAATAAAATCTGAATAGCTGTAATTTTTTATAACCTAACTTCATAGTACTGTCATGTTTTATAAAAATATATACAGATATCTCCAAACAGGTGGAACATTCCCTAACATTAAAGTTACTAGACTCTGGTAACTTCCGCCATTTTTGGGCAAAAATCATGCGTTCTCTCTCTAACACACGAGCCCAATGGATTGCGGTACTTTCTATATTTAGTGACTTTAGCAAACGTACAGCTGTCACGGAGAAAGAACGTTTCGGGTTGCGCAGGTGACGTCACGCGGTCGGCAATGATCGTGTACTTTAATTTAATAGCGGCGGCGTAAATTATAAAAAAAACGAAGGTATTTGTACTTATGATATTTTAATTAATATTAGTTATTTATGTATTAAGGGCATAATAGTGATATTTATATTCTCGGGGGCGACGAGTTAAAAAGGTCGAGGACCTTACACTTAGACCATATAGGGGGTGACGGTAAAAAATTCGATTGGACAAAAACGCCAAGTGTGATTCCGGCCATACGAAAATTACTTGACGATCGGTTAGAAAAATGCCCAAATCGAAACAACGTGGGATCCGGCCCGAGGTATTTACGAGAGAATGTATCATAAAAAAATTATCGACAATCCCAAAATAATTAGAATTATTTATTTTTGGTCGAGTATAAGAAACATGGAATACGTAACAGAACTAAAATAAATAGCGGGTTATAAGTATACGATAGTTTTGAAGCAAGCATTTTTATCTAGAAAAGATATCAGTTTCAGGGGATGATTTATTGGGGTTTAACTGCAGCTACATAAGCAAGTCAAATTGGTATGTAGCGGTCATTTGCTTTGTGAGTTGCGGTAAACTGCGCGACTATCAGTTTTGTAATCTTATATTTGAATGTCACTTAATTATTGCGGAAACTAGCGGACAGCCCATTTAATGATGCTTTTTTCAAATAGAAACCTACACGTTTTATTGAATATTGTTATTTTGCATCGGAAAATAATAAACTTTCATTGGAACGTTTTTTCTCTAGACTTACCATTTTTTGAAGACACTTCCAAAAGCGTGATTTTTGTTTTGAGCCCGTCCTTAAAAAACCACAGCCTTCTACGAGGCCCAAGTGCTGTATTTTTGGTACGCATTCGATTTTCATCTTTATCTATTGCCACAATTATTTAAATAATCACTACTTTGATAATATGAGATATCACTTTAATGTTTATTTATATTTCTAGGCCTGCATACACGGAATAATATGCCAATAAAATAAATATCACTAACTACCAATGTTACTACTAAGGCACACAAGCAAAATTTCAAATCAAAACGACTTCACACCGAAATTGCATCTCGGGTAAGTCAGAACGTAAAAAGTGCATTTAATCACCGATTTTGTTAGGGAAAAAGTGACACACACACATTGCCTTCAGGAACAGCAACTAAATATATTTCCTGTCTGGGTCCTGTTTTAGGCAGTTTCATTGCAAATGCAAACCGACACTAAAAGGGTACCAGGACGAGAAAAAAACAAAATTCGGTCCTCGTGGACCAATTTCAATGCCATGTGTTTTACTGTTTCCCCAACAAAATTGGTGAATTGTTGAACTTTGAATACCATTCCAAATTGGCTTTTGTCACATAAACAAATGAAACATCAATAAGCTTTGTATAGCTCTAGTGCTGAGATCTCAGTACGGGTCAACGAACAAAACACTAAGAAAAAGTAAAAATACTCAGTCTCTTAAAATTGTCTAATTATCTGGGATGGACACTAAAATCTTACATAAATCAACATCAACAATACCCTAAAATCTCGATAAGTCCTTGTAATTTATTATTCCTGAAGGGACTTGAGACGTTATACTTTCAAACGTTTCGAACACCTTCGAACACCTCTTACTGCTTAGGATTTCAGTGAATCTACGGCCGACACGTAAATTATCCCTTCTTGTTGGTAGGTCACATTCAAATCCTACCGCGGTGGAACGTTCTACGGGCACTTGATTTCTGTTTTGTTTACAATTGGGGGTTAACGCTACCTCACTAGCCTTAAATCGAAATTACGTCAATCACAATACTCACTTGCAAATTCCTTATTCGTGTGTATATCTTTCGCCAGATAAACGGTGCTAAAGCTGCCCTCGCCGATTACTTTCCCAAAGACGAAGTCCGAAGCGGATCGCTTCCTGGCAGTCTCATCGGACGGCGGTGGAGGTGTCATCCTGTTCTCAGTAATCTAGAAAATTTACAGTTTCACATGGAGTCATTGAAACAACTGACGAATTTGACGAGATTTGTTTTATAAGGTACCTGGGATGCACAGCACAATATCCGTCAGCGGACGTCACTAGATGGACGTCATCGATAATATGTTTAAATTTCAAAACTATGATGCCCTAATGACGTGCACTAATTTAACAGACTGAGATTACTGAACTTTCAACAATTACATTTACTTTACACGTAGAGAGAGGTACAGCTTATCTAATATTTACATGTCAAGTCGACTCACTATCATTACAAACAACAGTTTAATGAATGAAATATTTATTATTGACAGACATTTTTTTTCGTTTTCACATGAAAGTAGTAAATAGAAAACGGGTTAACCGACTGTGACGTGCGAAAAAGAGACGGATAACCGTTAACGTTTCTAATTTTCAACGTTCTCCATTGATTAAATTTCTGCATGACGTTACGGGGAAATACGACGTTGCCTATGTTTACTTTTTTACTCTACGTCATCGGAATACAACAATATTTGTTCAAGTTTTCATATTTTCCAATTACTATCTATTAAACAAATACACCAATATTACTCATAACTGTAGTATGTTGCTAATTCATTATTCTACGAAACGTTTTTTTAAATTTCTTTGGCGATGGCGTTATGACCTTATGACTTATTTTGTCTGCACAACTACATACATATGTCTCGCCATTTTTTGGCAACCAAAAAGTTTTTGGTACAACTACGCATTGTAGGGGTTCATCTTCATTTCTGGCGTTCTTTATTTGCCATAAACCCATCCAACTCACTTCTAGTTCCTTTTTTGCCTCGTAGATATACGAAAGTGCATCGAAACAGCAATTTTCCTCTAGTGATTCTTTTTCGGTATCATGATCTGGTCCTTCGCAGTTTCGTAATGGATCTCTAAAATACCAGTTAATCCGCTGCTTACCATAATCTCGTCTTGTGCTTCTTGGATGTCGTCCCAGAGCAGGTGAAGCCCAGTCTTTTTAACATTCCAACATTTGTTGGTACGTTCCTCACCCAGTTCGGCTCGTGTGTTCTGTAGGTAGGTATAAGTTTTATAACTGGATCAAATCTAATTTTCTGTCTACGGAAGTCTAGGTGCCTGTCACCCAGGTTGGGCAGGGAAGGTATTTCTTGGAAACCTCGCCTTTCACGTATCGTGGCGATTAGGCGTCCATTTGTTCACATCGCTCCCCCATTGGACGTTTCCCCTTGGCTGGTCTCCATTTAACATGTGGTCCCGTTCGGATCCACCGAAGCTCCCTTTGGCAGGACGAAGTACGAGCGCTTATAGAACTCCTTGGCGTAGTAATCATGTCCCAGCTCTTGTGGCAGGGCCATGATAAGTAAGTGGCGTTGACTGAAAGTAGCCCACTGCGCTTCTAACTCACTCCTTTTTCTTTTGATGACATCGTCCCTAGCTTCCGCAGATGCCCGTCGGATCCTCCCAGCTTCTTTCTTCCGGTTAGATAAGGACCTCTCCACGGCTTTTGCGAGATTGAACTGCTCCGTGGTCAGCTTCTCCATCTCCATAGTATGGGATCTTTTCTTTAGTCTTTCGAATTGCTGCTCGATCTCCTTTCTTGTGATCTCAACTTCTCCAAATTTCTCTACCTACCACTTCTATATCCTCCTCTTTCTCCTGCTTTCCTGGATACATTTTATTTTATTTACTGAAATGGGTAGGTACTCCCATATTCAAGAGTTTCACTGGGGTAATGCCATATATTCTTCCAATAAACGTCCACAGGCATTTGTTTCATTGTTTCCGCTTTCATTTTCGTTTTAAACTGCCCTCATGAAATGCATTTCATTCTCGTTTTAAACGTACGTAATTCAGTTCTCGACTGCAGGGGTTGTAACTTTCGTAGTGGTCCGAATGTTTTTGATCCTTTGATCGATTATGTTTAAATGATCTATAAGCAACCCCGAAACTCCCCTCTCAAATTAAATTTCATCCCCGTTTGAAACTTACGTAGTTTTTTTTAGAAAATTCACACTTAGATGCATAGCAATCCTCGACTGCAGGGGTTGCAACTTTTGTAGCGGTCCGAAAGATTTTGTTTCTTTGATCGATTATGTTTAAATGATGTATAAGTAACCCGAAACTGCCCTCTAAAATTAAATATCATCCCCGTTTGAAACTTACGTAATTTTCTACAAATTTCATACTTAAATGGATAGCAATCCTCGACTGCAGGGGTTGCAACTTTTGTAGTGGTCCGAATATTTTTGTTTCTTTGATCGATTATGTTTAAATGATCTATAAGCAACCCCGAAACTGCCCTCTAAAATTAAATTTCATCCCCGTTTGAAACTTACGTAATTTTTTAGAAATTTCATACTTAAATGCATAGCTATCCTCGACTGCAGGGGTTCTAACTTTTGTAGTGGTCCAAATGTTTTTGGTTCTTTGATCGATTATGTTTAAATGATGTATAAGAAACCCCGAAACTGCCCTCTAGAATTAAATTTCATCCCCGTTTTAAACTTAATTAATTTTCTAGCAATTTCATACTTAAATGCATAGCAATCCTCGACTGCAGGGGTTGCAATTTTTGTAGTGGTCCGAATGTTTTTGTTTCTTTCATCTATTATGTTTAAATGATGTATAAGCAACCCCGAAACTGCCCTCTACAATTAAATTTCATCCCCGTTTTAAACTTACGTAATTTTTTAGAAATTTGATACATAACTATATAGCAATCCTCGATCGCACTCGCAGGGGTTGTAACCTTTGTAGTGGTCCAAAAGTCTTTGTTTCTTTGATCGATTATGTTTAAATGATGTATAAGCAACCCCGAAACTGCCCTCTAAAATTAAATATCATCCCCGTTTTAAACTTACGTAATTTACTACAAATTTCATACTTAAATGCATAGCAATCCTCGACTGCAGGGGTTGCAACTTTTGTAGCGGCCCGAAAGATTTTGTTTCTTTGATCGATTATGTTTAAATGATGTATAAGTAACCCGAAACTGCCCTCTAAAATTAAATATCATCCCCGTTTGAAACTTACGTAATTTTCTACAAATTTCATACTTAAATGGATAGCAATCCTCGACTGCAGGGGTTGCAACTTTTGTAGTGGTCCGAATATTTTTGTTTCTTTGATCGATTATGTTTAAATGATCTATAAGCAACCCCGAAACTGCCCTCTAAAATTAAATTTCATCCCCGTTTGAAACTTACGTAATTTTTTAGAAATTTCATACTTAAATGCATAGCAATAGTAGAGGTTGTAACCTTTGTAGTGGTCCGAATGTTTTTGTTTCTTTGATCGATTATGTTTAAATGATCTATAAGCAACCCCGAAACTGCCCTCTAAAATTAAATTTCATCCCCGTTTGAAACTTACGTAATTTTTTAGAAATTTCATACTTAAATGCATAGCTATCCTCGACTGCAGGGGTTCTAACTTTTGTAGTGGTCCAAATGTTTTTGGTTCTTTGATCGATTATGTTTAAATGATGTATAAGCAACCCCGAAACTTCCCTCTAAAATTAAATTTCATCCCCGTTTTAAACTTACGTAGTTTTTTAGAAAATTCACACTTAGAAGCATAGCAATCCTCGACTGCAGGGGTTGTAACTTTTGCAGTGGTTCAAAAGTTTTTGTTTCTTTGATCGATTATGTTTAAATGATGTATAAGCAACCCCGAAACTGCCCTCTAAAATTAAATTTCATCCCCGTTTTAAACTTACGTAATTTTCTAGAAATTTCATACTTAAATGCATAGCAATAGTAGAGGTTGTAACCTTTGTAGTGGTCCGAATGTTTTTGTTTCTTTGATCGATTATGTTTAAATGATCTATAAGCAACCCCGAAACTGCCCTCTAAAATTAAATTTCATCCCCGTTTGAAACTTACGTAATTTTTTAGAAATTTCATACTTAAATGCATAGCAATAGTAGAGGTTGTAACCTTTGTAGTGGTCCGAATGTTTTTGTTTCTTTGATCGATTATGTTTAAATGATCTATAAGCAACCCCGAAACTGCCCTCTAAAATTAAATTTCATCCCCGTTTGAAACTTACGTAATTTTTTAGAAATTTCATACTTAAATGCATAGCTATCCTCGACTGCAGGGGTTCTAACTTTTGTAGTGGTCCAAATGTTTTTGGTTCTTTGATCGATTATGTTTAAATGATGTATAAGCAACCCCGAAACTTCCCTCTAAAATTAAATTTCATCCCCGTTTTAAACTTACGTAGTTTTTTAGAAAATTCACACTTAGAAGCATAGCAATCCTCGACTGCAGGGGTTGTAACTTTTGCAGTGGTTCAAAAGTTTTTGTTTCTTTGATCGATTATGTTTAAATGATGTATAAGCAACCCCGAAACTGCCCTCTAAAATTAAATTTCATCCCCGTTTTAAACTTACGTAATTTTCTAGAAATTTCATACTTAAATGCATAGCAATAGTAGAGGTTGTAACCTTTGTAGTGGTCCGAATGTTTTTGTTTCTTTGATCGATTATGTTTAAATGATCTATAAGCAACCCCGAAACTGCCCTCTAAAATTAAATTTCATCCCAGTTTGAAACTTACGTAGTTTTTTTAGAAATTTCATACTTAAATGCATAGCTATCCTCGACTGCAGGGGTTCTAACTTTTGTAGTGGTCCAAATGTTTTTGGTTCTTTGATCGATTATGTTTAAATGATGTATAAGAAACCCCGAAACTGCCCTCTAGAATTAAATTTCATCCCCGTTTTAAACTTAATTAATTTTCTAGCAATTTCATACTTAAATGCATAGCAATCCTCGACTGCAGGGGTTGCAACTTTTGTAGTGGTCCGAATTTTTTTGTTTCTTTAATCGTTAATGTTTAAATGATCTATAAGCAACCCCCAAACTGCCCTCTAAAATTAAATTTCATCCTCGTTTGAAACTTATGTAGTTTTTTTTAGAAAATTCACAGTTAGATGCATAGAAATCCTCGATTGCAGGGGTTGTAACCTTTGTAGTGGTCCGAAAATTTTTGTTTTTTTAGTCGATTATGGTTAAATGATCTATAAGGAACCCCGAAACTGCCCTCTAGAAGTACATTTCACCCTCGATTTAAACTTATTGTTGAAAGAATGCTTGACAACGATGATCAACGCAAAAGGAATTACAAAGAGGACGATATTTGAAAGGAAGAGAATGAACTATGAAGTGGTAAAAAGGAATCTGGATGCACAAATCCAACAGAACGGTGAAGATAGAGAGGGCATGCGGAAGTAGAAACGTTTAAACATTACTACCAATGAATTATTCTGCAAGGTACCTTGAAATTTGGAAAATTTAAGCCAACGAAGTTATCTAAATCGGAAACTATTGATGGAATTGAGTACTAAGAGAACTTCTGATGGATTTTTGCAGTATATTTTCCGTATAGATAGCCACTTGCATAAACTTTCAAATTCTTTGGACCTATCGAACGTTGTATCTATCTACAACAATCTACTTCACCACACTCCAATTTTCCTTTTTTTAGTATTTAGATATAAAGACCTCTCAACAGTAAGGGACGAGGTAAGGGACCTTACATTTTTATGTCGTAATGGCAGACTCCTCCATAATTCTGGTGGTTTCCATTTTCATAAGATTTGGAATTTAATCAAACGCAAACTAAGTAAATTTGCTATGATTCTGCAGGTCTTGCTAGATAAAATCAGTTGCTATTTATTATAACAATATTGAGGAACATTATAGTGCGAACCACTGTACCATATGCAAATTTAATCGGTATAAATTGAGGGTTAGTTAATTCGAGCATGCAAATCAGCCGAATTTGTATCATTATACTCGTAGTTACCGTTTGAATCGTAATATAGCCACTTTGAATTTCGATTTAAGCAATGCATATTGAAAGCGTCTAAATTATGCAAAGTTTAATACATCGTAGCCGAATTTATCATTTATTATTTATGGCCATACCCTCGCATGGGTATTAGAGTCGATGCTATGTATCTTTGTCCTTAAAATATAAAACCGAGCTCATAGACTTTGAGATCCGCATGGAAACTTATAATTAAATCTCATGAAGTAATTACATTTTGTATGTGGAAACTTCGCCGGGCTCGTTATACTACCTGCGAAGGAAAAAAATCCTCGTCGTGTAATAACTTTATGCAATTACTTTGGAAATCATTCTGATTCGATACGTTCTATTTGTTAAATGAAGCCAGAATCGATTAATGACATATATTGGGTATCGCTAAACTAATTAAAAGTTTTATTGCATGTCACCTGCTAACGAGGTAAATACATATTCACTTATAACGTGATGAAGCCTCTTTCAGTCGATACGTTGTAGTAGATTATTCCGTTTCTAACGTTACAGAAGTTTATTTCCTTTTCTTGTACTTGTTATCCATTTTAATATAGGCTACATAGAAAGAAACAAAGAACAATCAGCCTGGTTGGACATGCAGCGAAATAATTATTATGAGTGGTAAATAGAAGACTCGAGAGGGTAATAAAGAGATTTTTAACATTTGGAAAATTTACCATCCGAGAAATAAGTCTTGGTATCTGTGTGTGTTGTTGTAAAGAATCTTTCCATCGTGACATTTCGTGCACGAGCTAGGTTAAAAGAAATTTCGAAATAAAAAGATTTTCCCATTTAATTTTCCACTTCAATATTGTAGGGAATATTCTAGAAATTTCGATAAACATTGAGGCGCCATCTTCAAAGGATTTGTCATGGGTGATAAGAAACGAAAGCGGGTGTTACTCATTCTTTCCGGGAAATATGACGTGTTTCTTCGAGAACATTCGAGAACATTCTAGAAAGATTGTTGTTTGCTAGTATTCAGCTCCCTCTCGTGCTATGTTATAAATAGTGAGTGATACATAATTACTGTTGTAAATTAATCCAATCAATCATTAATCAATCTCAATCTGTGTGTGGTTAATTAACCTATTGTTGTTTAGAGGTAAAGGATACGTTATCCAAGAATCGTAGTTTCTATTTGACCTTTCAACGGCATAGTCTTCCGCCAAAAGAATTATTTCCGCCAGCAATTAATGTTTAATTTACCAAATGCGTAGGTATGCGAATAATTGCAAATACTCTTGCACAAGATAAATTTAAATTTCAATTAGACTTTGTACAAGTCTTCCACCAGGAATGCAACCCCTGATGGATAATAACGTTCCCTTTCTCTTCTAAAGCGGAAAATATTATCATGGGGGCGCAGAAAAAATTGTAATGTTTGCGCGAAATTATTTTGTATAAAATTTCCATGTAAACATCAGCACAATACTCTTTACTGTAACAATACCGTATCATCTGTATAAGGGTTGCATGCAACTGAAAGTCATTACATTTATACGGCAAATAAAGTGAAACGTTTTCTGTAAAGGCCTTGTAAGATAAATCGACAGATTTGCGAATCGCTTGCAATGCACTTTTTGTGGGCAAGTAGAACATTACCAATTGCTTATTTATTCAAAGGTTTTTCAAACAAACTGCATACCCCCATCCGCCGTTGGCACGTTTACTGTCGATACTCGGTGACCTATTTTTCCCAGCTTTATGATTATTTAAATAATTTTTTTTAACTAGAATGCACTTACAAACGCCATAATTATACAATTCACTATGATTTATCCACCCTTAACGATTTCAATTAAAATATAGCGCTTGACCTACGCCACTGATAATTAATCGTAGTTCAAATAGACGTGTAGGACTCTTGAGGAGACATTATTTGAAATGTATAATACTCAGGATGCAGATTACCACCGGTTATGTCGCCTCGGTAGAATTTATAAATTATTATACAACGTTGTATATTTGATTTAATGAAAAGTACGCGATTATACTCATGGGACTGTGTTGGATACCACACCCTGTACTTATATAATAAAAACAACGTTAAAAATGTAGTAGAAAGTTCTGTCGATAAGTCACCCGTCCCTCCTGTTTTTTTTACGTTTTCCAACTATTGATTCATTCTGAGTAAACTTTGTGTCTTTCTTTTTTCGCAACTTTTTAGGGGTGCGCATTGTAGTGGGTTGAAAGTAGAGATTATACAGAGTGATTGACGTGTAGAGTTGGGAATTTCAACATTTTTGAGTAAATTGAGATCTGGGTAGAAGTCGGAGTTTTGTTTTTTCTGCGTATTTAAATTCTATAGCTTGTTGATCTCATAATCAGCCCTGTGATGTACCAGAAACGTCAAACTTAACGTGCTGGTTATCTGTCAAAAAACGTTATTTTGCGTTATGGGCAATTTAACGTTTTCCATATATAACCTGCACGTTAAGTTTGACGTTTTTGGTACATCACAGGGCTAAATGAGTTGCGAAAGTCTCGGTGTCCTCATTTCCAGATATCAAGAACTAAATTTTTATATCTTAAATCGCACAGTAAGGATTAGATCATCGTTCATATTGTAAAGTTGCAATTAAACCGAATTTCAGTGCGCAGGTTTCTTAAGGAAGAGCCTAGCTTTCCCACACTCTGGGCCCTAGGGATTCCGATTGAATCTAGAAAAAAAATGGTTCGTTCAATTGTTAGTCGCCATTCTGAAAAAGGCGATAATTAGTTCAACAGAAATTAGGAAGTTCCTCCAATTAAAAAGGGCGAAACAGCAAAGGCACCTTTTATCTGTCGAGGACCGGTGTAGTATTTTACGTCATAAATGACTATTGTTAAAATTCAGTGTTTGTATCAACACCGTTCTACCAAAGGACATTTTTTATGGTAAATTAAGGATTTTATATCTTTGAGAAAGAATCGTCGTAAATTATATTGAATTCTAGTAAAACCTTTGGATTTTAATGTTCTTAAAGATAGCAATATTGCAGCAATTTGTATTTCATGTATTTTATCATTGCTGAACTCATTGACTTTGGACATTTTAGTTATTCATTTTTAAATTGGAACTATTTCATTATTTGATTTTTCGTTAATATATTCAAAAATTTATGGTAATTTTGGTTTTAATTTTGCTAGCAAGCAAGTTAGAAAAGCAATTCATAAAATCCATTTTCGGGACGTAAAATGGAAAACTTTTCATTCAACCCAACGACACGAAATTAGGTAAAGGACAAGTCGTGGAAAAGGATTTCATGTATACATTTTTGAAAAGTCGGGATTTCTCTCACCGTTTCGTCCGTCACTCCGTCGTTCCGTGTCCCTTGATCTCGTATCCACTTCGGGCTTGCCTTAGATGAAAGCGCTCCAGATGTGCAACTATCAAGAATTAATTCATTACTTGTTGCTCGAAATCGTTATTTATGCATCAATTTTGTTGGTAAAAAGACAACTCTATTCCTTCGATGCCTAAGAAATGATACTTGTGTATTTTTGGCGACTCAAAAGATGTCAACATCGATATTTATGAAACCATTTTCTTGGGAAAAAGGTTAAACTCGATTATTTTACTATCTATGTGTATTTTTATTTTTGGCGACGAAAATATTTTTACCCAAAAGACGTCAAAATCGTTATTTATACACCATGTTTAAGTTTAAACTGATCTCAGATGCAATTTTTGGATTTTTTAGGCTCACGAAGTCTGCTTAAGATTAAAAAATCTTATTAAGGTTACAATTTCCTTTACGTAAGGTAAAAATAATGGTAGTGGGTTTTATGAAGTTCCTTTTCATGTTTTTGGTACTTAGAGGGTCAGAAATTTGCTTTACACAATTCATGTTATGGAATGCTCGACCTCGGCCTCAAGGGATTGACTCCCCTTCTATGTGTTCCAACCTTCCTTTAGGAAAATTCGCACAGAGACGATTTGTTCTGGAAACTTCTTTATTATTAACTTTTTATTCGCTTTGACCGATGATTATTATTAACTTTTAACTAACGACATATTTTTGTGCTGTTTTAAAATGTTAAAGTTGGTTTAATGCTAAAAGGCAATACTATAGTTATCTTCGAGACGCGTTTTAACTTTTTCTCCGTAACGGTAGGGAAATTTTGAAAGGTATAAACAGGAATAACCATTTAGAATAAGCAAAAACTTTTATGAAGAAGTGTTTCCTCTTGTAAAGTCGATCCGGGGATATACGGTAGAATGAATTCGTCACATCCGCTTTCATTGTTTATCGACCAGACGGCGCCTTGATGTCGCTCTATAAAATTCGCTACAATATATTAGTTATTACTTTGTTCTACAATACAGAATGCCGGTTGAAATATCGCAATACTCAAATCGAGTTGCCAACATCCGTCGCTATTGATTAATTTTTCAGCATTATGATGGTAATGAATGCAAGCCATTTTGTGAAAGTTTGTAAAGTCCTGGTAAATGAAAAAGTTAAGGGCCAAAAAACTTTTCCATCGCGAGCAAGATACTTTGAAAGTGGTTGCGGTAAAAGTTTCAGCGATGTAACCCATATTTAAAGGATGTGTACGTATGTCGTATAGGTGACTGCTAAGCGTATAAAAGTTTGATTAAACGTAAACATGGGTGGATAGTTTTAGGGGTAGGACGACCTAGCGTTTAAATTTACTTAATACTTGCTTGTCGTATTCATAAACGGAATGAAATATGTAGGTAATTATTGCTTAGTTAGAACTTGCCACGCTATTTATACCGCACAAATAATTAAGCCAGCTAATAGCTTCCTTTGTACTTGCGATTTACTAGTCTCTTTGCAAACTTCACTTGCGACTAATGAAAAATAACAATGTCATACATGTATCGTAGGCCCCTAGACTACGGCAAATCCTTCCTGGCAATGATACCAGCTGGAATTTTGTAAAACTGAAGAAACGGTCTAGCTAACAGGGAAAGGAAGAGATTAGGTAAGAAACAAGATAACGAAAAGAGTAGACAAGGAATAAATAATTAATCGAATAAAAAAGTGAAAGTTTGGTACAAAAGTGCTTTTATACAAGGAAAGAAACCGTAGCGAAAGGAGTAAAATATAGGTACATAGTCAATTCTGAAAAAAACTTAAAATTAGTAGTATAACGGAGAGAAAACAAAGCGATGTAATGTATACGGTTGTAGGACAAATCGCACCCGAATAATTCGCACCAGAATTTCGCTCCCCTGAGAGGGTAGTTTGTGTATGGTTGACTTTTAACATAGAAAGTCGGCTGTGAAGTATTAAATTAACTCAGAGTTTGAAATTTCCAATATTACTCACCAATATCACGTTTTATTATTTGTGCTTGTAATAGACGTATACCTACATTTAAAATTTGGATACTTTCAACATTAAGGTATAATTTGGAATCGTGACGTCCATTTTGTGTTCAAACTCTAAATGGGATAATTTATTAATATTGAATAAAAGTTCTCTAAACCGTTCCCATATAATTTAATAAAACGAAGTGATACACTACATGTTTCGACCAACGAGCATCTTCCGGTGATCTACAAGATGGTAGAGATAATTGAGGAGAGACTATAGCTATATATAGATGGAAAACAATTAAAAACCCAAAAGGGCAGTAAAACTGGAAAGGCCAACGACCATATCCGTGGTTGATTCCAGAGTAAAATTGAAATTTGAAAAGGTTGATAAACTAAATTTTTTGCAAGGGAGGGCCGAACCTAAAAACTAACATTAGACGAAAGTATAAGCAAAGATGAAACTTACGTATAAAAAAGTCAAAAGGTCAAAAGACGATATCCTAACTAATAAAATACCCAATTAAGGACTTTGAAACTGGAAACCATCTGCACTTCCAAAATCAGTGCTCGGTTTAGCTAATCTTACCTTGTCATCGTTGACCCAGATCCCGGCATTGCATGTTAAACTAAGAGCCGATGGATCCTTCTTTGCTCTTCTCGCTCGACACAGCCATGATGAGCAGTTTTGGAGTTGAAGGTTCTTAGCAATGAGGTAAATGTATCCTTCATAGATTATGTATCTCTCTCCGCTTTTCGTTGTACCGAACTCCACTGTTACGCGCCCCGTATAGTTTGCACCGCCTAAATCTCATATCCATTATCAACTTTTTGTAATAAGTCAAATTTCAACTTTTAGCCTCAGGGACAAGTCCATTTTCGATGATATTTTCCTTGATTTTGGCATTTTAAAGTGGCACTTAAATATCTGTGTTGGTTAAACAATAGCCATACAATTTGTAGAGGAATAATTTTTTTAATAGTGTTTATGAGGCAAGAATTCATACGTACAATCCTATGTACCTTTTTAAATGGAATGGACCATATCAAACCAGTAGAGATTTTAGGTCACTTTAATAGCATCCATATCACTCAAAATCTGGAATTTAGTATACTTATTTTATTGTAATCTCCGTATTAAACATGAGAACACTTGCTAAAGGTACCATGAATGAAAATTTATTTAAAAAAAAAACAAAAAAAAAGGTAAAAAGACACTCATTCGTGATGTACATTGTCCATGCACTCATGTTCACAAGTACCTAGACGGATGCTGCTAAACGCTGGTATCGGTCTATCAGCAAAACTGTCACGTGACATTTCTTAAACCTGTTTACCCAGTTTTATGGTACCAATTCACAATCAAGTTTTTCATTTGGAAACATTTTAGCACGTACAAATAATATTGCAATAGGAATATAAAAGTCTAAATAAAATTTTAACAATTATTATTTGTTAATAGCTGCAAGTTAAGTTTCCTAGTTCTCTAACCTTCGATGTCGGCCATTTAAAGGACACATAACGAAATACATATGTATTGTCTTAAAAGAATCTCAAGTAAATTATAATCATATTTGAACGTAAAACAAATAGATTCTTGAGAGTTTCCGTAAAATTAAAGAGATATGAACTGTAACGTAACGAAAAAAGCAAAAAATGTTGATAAATATCGTGAAAAAATCTTGCTTTTATTATAATTAAATTATTTATAATAATTATATGGTTATTATTTAAATAATATACTGAAATTGTGAAGATCCATGACTCTCAATGGGGTGCTTAAGAAACTTCGGAGAAATAACACCAAAATCTACCCATTTATTATTATAACAATTTTTATGGGGAGATTTTGGTGTTATTTCTCCGAAGCTAAATAATATACGGTGGTGCATTAGAAACGATACATTGTTATTTCTGTAAATTAAAATAATTTTCAAAAAACGCTTGGGCACGTCAAATTGATCATGGAAGGAAACAGTGTCTAAAATAAAACTTGCTCACTAATGTCTTTGTCTCGCATCGCTGACAGTGCAATCCTTAAAATCTTAAATGATGCATCGTTGGTAAGGTCGCCCATCTCTGAATTCGGATATGCAATTTTTTTGGTTTAGTTGTTTCATTTCCAGCGCATTCGACGTTGCAGGTACAAGTTTTCTCTTTTTTATACCAGGTGCAACTGCATAATTTTGACTCACGATCGCATTAGCTTCTTTTACATAGTGATCGGCCCGACATCCTTCCAATGACATAAACAACAGCGCGCCCTCAACTTACTTTTAAAATACTTCGAAAATATCAAATCTAAAAAATTATAGTCTCACCAAATTCAGAGAAGGAAAGCCTTTCCAATGATGTCCTATCTTCCTTGTTGCGCAATTACCAATGCTAAGGGTTTTGCTTTAGTACTAGGTATGCCATACAAAAATTAAAAAGGAAGTATATAGGTACTTAATAATTACAAACATTTAAAAGAAAAAATCATCAATATCGACCTGTTCCTAAAACGTTTCAAGATTTTTAAAAGCTTTACTGTTTTGATTATTAACAATATCTTAAAAAATTGCCAGAATTTTTCAATGTATCTCTTCAAACTATAAAATAAATAACAGTAAGAAAATCAAAAAGAAACTTTTAAGTTCATTCACTATCATAGTTGTAGCAAAGATAACGCAAAAAAATAAGCAGTTAGTGTAATTTTACTCAGTCACCAATAATCAACATATAGCCATATGTGGTCAAAGAAACGTAAAACTGGTTCTAAGAAAACTGGAAACTTACATTTTCTGAACACCACCACAACACTACCACCAGAAATAAAATTTTTTAAAATTAAAAAAAAGTATACACAAAATCAAAACACGTGCTCTGATAAATTTTAAAATACCACTCTGTCAAACGTTCAAGAATGAAGATACTATACAGGCGTTAAAGTTCTAATTAGTTGTGGTCATAAATACTTAAACCTGATTTTTTGGACCTAATTCTTTTACCTTGTAATAAACGCCATTCATCCTCCAGAAATAATAGAAAGGATTTGCTTTAATATATAAAAAAAGGAACCACAATTGTTTATTGTTTCTAAAGCTCAACTCAACTCAATGTCGCTGCATTTATATAATTTAAATTGACGGTAATAATTTTAATTCTGTGTTCAACTTCAAATTCATGTCATATATTTTTTAGCATAGCCTGATGATGGGTGGTTAAACCCGAAATCGATCGCTTTAGAAACAATAAACAATTGTGGTTCCTTTTTTTATATATTAAAGCAAATCTCAACGAACCCCAAAAATGGAGAATTACATTACAAATAATAGAAAGGATGTCATTACGATATTTCTCTTATTGTTTCTTTATGAAGTGCAATTTGTGTTATCGGGGTCTTTTCAAATTTACCTTTAATTATAATATTATCTTAATTACTTATCCAAATTTAGTGCCATCTATGAAATGCATTGTTCTATTGTCATTTATACATACTCGTTTTGTCTAAAATAAATCTAAGTCATTTCCTTTGTCACCATTTTCAACTAAAGAAATAAAGAACAATTTTTTATGTGTCTTCATTAAGAAATCTTTATGTAAGGGAGCGTTAAAATTACTTCCTTTTTCTATTTTCATCTTGATCTTATAATGTAAATATTTTTAACTTTAGACTTATCACTTTGTTTGTGTACTGATTTATATGTTGATTCTGTTTTAATATTAAGAGCGTCTCAAAAGTAGCGAATATTACACATAATATTGTAGATATACTATAACTAGGTATAACTATTTGGTATTTAATTACTCCACAAAAGACGTTTCAGTTACCTATTCTTATTTTCTCAAAACGAAAGCGCAGTTGATAAAAATTATGTCTTCTTAAATTACAGGATTTAACTATATCAGACTCTTCATACAACATACAACAACAACAACAAAACCAGCTTGTTATATTTAAGAAATGGAAATACTTAAGAATCCCGATGTGTTGAAAATAAAAGACCAAATAACTATTATATGAAACATTTTTCCATGAAGTAGATGTTTACCAAGATGTGCACTACTCCACACATTCTGTAAAGGCAACCAAAGATTTACAGAATTATCCGGGTGTGAATTATTCGGGAGCGAATTTTTCGAGTGCGAATTGTCCGAGTGCGAATTGTCCGCACACGAATGTATACGACCCAAATATCCTCGAAAGGGGCAGAATTAAACAAATCGGCTGAAGAAGGATACCTACTACTACTAATCAAAAGATCAAGAAGCAACGCAATACTGAAAAAGTTGGCCTTTGTACGGAAAATTGTCATTTAGATATGAAAATATTCGCACGAAGCAGAAACCAGAAGAGAAAGGCGTGCCGTAGAATTTAGATTATGTGCTGGCAGAACAAGACACAAGAAGCTAATGCTAAACAATCTTACAAGTATACAACGATCACGGGTTTGTACGGAAGTACAACAACAAAGTAAAGAAAATGCGACTAAGGTTGCGATGACAATATCCTATTCTTTGCCCTGTGCGATGACAGACGAAACATTAGAAAAACCTACCAAACGCGTAAATACGCCTTGTCTCATTCTTCTGCCCTAATTCAAGCCGAAAGTAGTTTACGATTCAAATTGAAATTCAAAAATTGAAATGAAAGCGCAAAGAAAAATATGTCGTGGCGACAGCGTATGTCGTAAGGTAGGGATAATGTTATTTCAGTTCTCGCCCTCTTTGTAGATTTGAATTCCGTGTATGCTGAAATGGTCGCCTTAGTGAACATATACAGCTGAAAGGTTTTCAGTTCTATTTCCGTTAAGTAGGCACCTGTAGGCAGCGATACATATGGGAATCAGTCAACTATATATCGATTTGTAAAGGTGCAGCTGCATCAGAAGTTTTCTAATCCTTTTAGTATTTCTGGTGCTATAAAAGCGTACACGAAAATGAAGCTGATTTTGAAACCAATGTCTCAATTCGGATTGTAAATTAGGGCAAAGGAGAAAAGGGACAGCCCTCATTTCATTTAAAGAAAATATGTTCATCATTATTTTCAATTTTCTTTATTCTAAAGCTGACAAATTGGAAAACGTTTACGGATGTCATGTAATGTTATGAGAACAACTACAAGGCTTATTAAATGGTGGAATTCAGGGGCGGACTGGGTATTTACGGGCCAGGTGGAATTGCATAGGTTACGGGCCAATTTTTTTGCTTCATTTTAAAGTATTCCTTTCTCGAAAATCAATTAGAATATAGTTTTTTTAATTGCAGCTGATAAGAGAAACGTGTTAATAATTTATTAATAGTGCAAGAAACTAAATACAGCACATACTTATAATAGGGCTAGGATTTTAATGACGTTAAAAATCAGCGAAAATGCAAAATAAATAATGCAATTATAATAATAACTTAATAATTTCGCAAAAATGGCATAAAAATGTAAAGAGATGACATTTTAAATAACAAATAAATGTATTGATGATTATAAATATAAGACTGCATGAAAAATAAAACTTTAACAAAGGTTTATAAGTTCGCCAAGAGAAATACCGTAAAATAAAAATGAGCGCTATTCCTGAAAAATGCAAAAAATTCGAAGTAAACACACAAAAATGCTACCGTAAAAATTAGCAAAAAATGACCCATTGCTCAAAAATGGCAAAGAATGCAAAAAAATGCACAAACAAGTTGCTGTAATTTGATTCAATTTATCCTGAAACACGTTTATATATAACAGAGCAATGTCTCAGACTTTCAGAAAAAAAGATACAAAATCATCAAAATTCTACCCCTACTTATAAATTTCCAACGCGCCATTATAACCTACAGGCCAGGTGGCAATCGCCACCCCCCCCCCCCCCCCTGGCCAGTCCGCCCCTGGTGGAATTTATCTGAAGTTATCTGAAAAATCTGAAAAATAAAAACAGGAATAGTTAGGTAGGTAGTCATTTTTATTCATTTACATACATTTTTTTTGGGCGCTCCTATTTTCGGGGAATGCTACAATAAATCAAAAGCCCAACGTCACCCTGGGATGTTACCTTGGCCCATGCAGCGTTAAATCCCTTAAATTTGATGGGTGCTTACTGGCATTGGCTTCGAGCCGCCATTGACTGGTTCTCTAGGAAACATCTGGTAAATATTAATATTTGACGTACAAACGAACTTTGTTGGGTGAAAAGGATGTAGTGTCGTATTCCCGTAAATTGCTTCTGTCTAATGAAATTTATTGTTAATTTATTGCTGGCGATTATTGTAATGGCGGAAATGCGTTAGTTCCTCTTCTGGAGTAGTTGAATTTTTCATTGAAATGTAAAACTGTGGGGTTCTGCGGCACCTGCAGAAAATGGGTTCAAAGGAAATCCTTTCCAGGCATTTAAGAATCGTCGGGGTCTCGTGAAATGTGAAAAGAAAGCGAAAGGAATATACTAACCCAAAACCGTATTTACGCGAAAGCCCACCCACCTAACTAAACTAAACTGAATTTACAGTACTATTAATGTTTACCCAACATAATGAGGTTAGTATAAAATATACAGCGACGTAGAAAGTTGAGAAGAACTTTTCATCCCTTATTTATAAGTCCAATCAGAAGGCTTTTTGTAGTCGAATAATTAATGCTGCGCTGTTGAATTTTATATTTTTTACCTGTTTTGTTTGGTAGTTCTCAAGTATTCAAAATTTCATGAGAGAATAATGTAGCTGGGAAGTCTTAATGATGAACCAAAATTACTCTGCCTCACTATTTTGAAAGTTTGAAGGGAGAATCAGTTTACCATTTGGAAATACGCGGTCACTAACGGATTTCGTACGGAATAATAAAGCAATCGGATAATGCAAGACGTAAATTAGTGACTATTTTATCGTATCCCAAATTCCCTCATTTTTTATACAAATTAAAGGGTAAAACAGTAAGGGGCGTTAGTGGATATATACAAAATTTCCAGCCGCCCTTTCATGTCAATAATTCTAATTTTTCTCTGTATAATTTTGAAGCAGGTATGATGAATGGTCTCATCAATTATTAGTGTGACCTCATGAATTAGACAAAGAAACCCATGGCATGTAAACGATGTTTGAACTGGGTAATGGCGTAAAGGTAAGTGTAAATTATATTCACTTATAAGTACATCCAAGGGAAAGGCGATCAATGATAATGTTTTCCAATCGGTCATTCGCTTAATACCATAAAATCGGTGAGTGAAACTAATTGTTCATTTCTTGAAGGACTTAGAGCATTTTGAAAATTGTTCAGAAATCTGCCGTTCTAGGCCTCGTTATTTTATTTATTTATTTGCAGCAGGTAAGAACAAAAAATTGTTCGATGCTGTGTTGAAGGAAGGAATGTTGAAGCCTTTCCATTTATTTTAATAAGGTAGCTGCCATTTGCTGAAACTGGATAATGCACCAGATTTGATAACAACAAGAACAACTATTTTTTCCCCTCTCACTTTTAATTAACTTGTTACCTTCGGTATTTGTATTTATTATCTTGCGACCTCTGTAAACTTATGATCGAGTTTTCTCATGTTATTGTAGACTGCCAATTCCTCCCGAAGCGTTGGCTAAGTAACCGTATCTTATAGAAGCTTACTACGAGTAAGGAGAGGCCTTTCAGGCATTATTCAGTTATTTGCATTCAGAGCTGGGCAGAATACTTTCAAAAAGTATTTGAATACTAAATAGTAAATACTTTACACAAATCAAAGGTATTTGAATACTAAATACTTTTACGTCCAGCACAAGCGAATACTAGATACAGATACATTGAAAAGTATTCAAATACTTTAAAAAATAATTATTCAAATACTTTAGAATGTATTCGAATACTTATGCAAGTATTCTAATACTATCAAAGGTATTCCAATGCTATAAAAAGTATTTGAATACTTTGAAAAGTATTCGAATACAGTAAAAAGTATTCAAGTACTTGTCACTCAAATACGCACCAAAATTAATAAGAAAAAGTGTTTTCCCGAGAAATTTTGGTGTAGTCGTTTTTTGGTAAAAAAGGAAGGTTATACACTGCCTTTTTTTGAGGTCCGAAAAAAAAATTGTCCCAGATCGACCCGGAAAAAAAATTTTCTTTTAGAATGTGGCCTGTAGAATCCATAATTTTAAACAGTTCCAAGATTGGGCTACTAGTTCAAAAGTTACAGCCCTTTGAATTTTCTTTCGAAATTGGTTTCTAGTCTGTAACTTTTGATTGAGAGGTCTGATCGAAAAAGTACGGATTGTTTTGGATTCTACGCACCAAAATTAATAAGAAAAAGTGTTTTCCCGAGAAATTTTGGTGCAGTCGATTTTTGGTAAAAAAGGAAGGTTATACTCTGCCTTTTTTTGAGTCCCGAAAAAAAATTGTCTCAGATCGACCCGGAAAAAAAATTTTCTTATAGAATGTGGCCTGTAGAATCCATAATTTCAATCAGTTCCAAGATTGGGCTACTAGTTCAAAAGTTACAGCCCTTTGAATTTTCTTTCGAAATTGGTTTCTAGTCCATAACTTTTGATTGAGAAGTCCGATCGAAAAAGTACGAATTGTTTTGGATCCTACGCACCAAAATTAATAAGAAAAAGTGTTTTCCCGAGAAATTTTGGTGCAGTCGATTTTTGGTAAAAAAGGAAGGTTGTACACTGCCTTTTTTTGAGGCCCGAAGAAAAAATTGTATCCGATCGACCCGGAAAAGAATTTTTCTTATAGAATGTGGCCTGTAGAATCCATAATTTCAAACAGTTCCAAGATTGGGCTACTAGTTCAAAAGTTACAGCCCTTTGAATTTTTTTTCGAAATTGGTTTTCTAGTCTATAACTTTTGATTGAGAAGTCTGATCGAAAAAGTACGAATTGTTTTGGATTCTACGCACCAAAATTAATAAGAAAAAGTGTTTTCCCGAGAAATTTTTGTGTAGTCGCAAAAAAGGAAGGTTATACACTGCCTTTTTTTGAGGCCCGAAGAAAAATTGTCTCAAATCGACCCGGAAAAAAAATTTTCTTTTAGAATGTGGCCTGTAGAATCCATAATTTCAAACAGTTCCAAGGTTGGGCTAATACTTCAAAAGTTGAATTTTCTTTCGAAATTGGTTTCTAGTCCGTAACTTTTGATTAAGAAGTTTGATACTTATTTGAATATTTTTGTGTAGTTTGATTTGAACTACGTAAATAAACCAGTATATATTTAGGTAGTTAAATTGGCTTGCACTCGTCAATTTCATACGGGGAGAGGTAAGCTAGAAATTGAGTAGCGCTAAACCTTGGTAAGTGCAACCAAGGTTCCGAAGATCATTTTATCCGGAACCTTGAGTATAGTGTTATACGGAAACTAATACGAATGTGAAATTACTTTGAACAGGACCATATTATAGAGTTATGGAAGTTTTAAGCGATGTAAATTGGAGCCAAACTAGTAAATAAAACAGAAGAATTAGGAATTCATAGAAATTGGTTAAAACCATATTATCAACCCCCCAAGTCAAAATAAAATAATGTTAACAAAACGCAGACAATTTTACAACACATTTGATGAACTTTGGTTAAAATGTTATAATATAACAATCATTATAGTAAGGAAGAGTCACATAGACAAAATATAGTCTCACGTACACTTATTGTTAAAACAAAAAAGGCAGAGAAATCAATATCATACCCCGAGGAGAAAATTTAAATTAAGTTCCAGAAGAGAAAAGAAAGGCTTCATCTTTAGAAAACAGGAGACCGACAAAGACACGAGAAGTGCAAAGACAAGTAAATAGATGAACACAAAATTTAATGAGAGAAAATTATAGAAATTTGAGATTTGAATTTTCCATAGCCTGCTTTGTTTTTAAGATACAGCACCAAAGTGTGTTCAAAAGATTTCTCAAAAACGTCGAAAACAAGCAATTTGGAACGAAGTGCCTTTATTAGGGGCATAACGCAAATAACCCAAAATTTAAAAAATTAGAAATTTTTTTTAACATTTCAAAGACGATTGGGGAAGTCAATATTGGACCATGTACAAATAAAATTAGGCAAGGGGTGCTGATGCTGAAATTGCTTATCTTGCGGTAGCAAAGTTGAGGCACTCATTGAGCTAAGGAAAAATAGGTATTTAAACAATATTTTTGAGTTACTTATGTTTTTTGCTTTAAATAACAATTTTTAATTTTCCCACAAGTACTCCCCTGCGAATTACTCCGGTCGCCATTGGACATAGCAATATATTATATTAGGCATAAAGACACGGAAATAACGGGCCGGATTTTTGAAAAAAATTTGGAGCGCCGCAACGGCATCGAATTTTTTGTTTTCAAATAGCAATGCAAGCTGTTCCGTCAAGAATTTGATTCCTGGGATCATGAGTTTTTTGACAGAACGAGGAAGGGCGCATCCGAAAACCGTGGTAAGTCGTTAATGAGTGCACGAAAAATGGATTTTTAGGGGAATTTTTCGAATGAAAAAAAATTTCCTGTATGCGATTTGTCCGTCTGTCTTGTCCGTCCGCTTGTTCCTCGTCTAACTCGAGAACGAAAAGAGATAGCGATGTTAAACTTTCGCCAATCGACTTCTACGAGTTCAAGATCAGTGTGCTATTAAATATGAGCCGGATTAAAAGTCTGGTTTCCGAATGCGACCTGAGTGGCAAAAAATTCCCCTACTGAAAATCGTATGCGATTCTTTTGTTATCGTTATTTTGTTTCAGGAAGTTTTTGCTTTGGACCCAAGCATCTAATAGTGGTTGATTGCACTCGTTTGTATTTGCGCTGGAAAATACACTATACACTTGTGGATGTAAAACTGTAGCTCAAGCTCGTAAACACGTGACTAAATTCGCAACACAGTAGAGCAAAAAGTTCTGTGAAATGAATTTCCTTTTAAGCATTTTTAAGTTGTGGGTTGTTCTTTACGTACAGATGAAAAAAAAAATTCTACAATTAAATCCGTAACTATTTGGGGGGTAGGTACATAGACAAATTGAATCTATAATTATAGCGCACGCACAAAAACTGACACACTCAAACAACTCAACGGACAAGCCCAATTTATTAGCGCAAAGCTAATTTAATAGACCCAACGACATGTTGCGTTTGCGTGTCCGATGCGGTTATATCTAAAACACCCCAAATAAAAAATGCATTACTACCTACATTTCGACCACCAAACTTGTAGGGCTTTGCCCCTTATCACTTCGACACAACGCCAATAATAAGTCAGGCTTTTGTCTCGTGGTATAATTAATTTTCCACCAAGCGGCTAATCAGTTCCGATCTAAATTTCCACAGCGTTTTCCAAATTTTTTCAATTCTATTAAAAAAACTATTTATCTAATCCTCGATATGCAACAAGCCCAGTTGTTGAACGTATAAGTACGCATCATGTGTATTGACCTCCTTACATTTGGTAACACTGTAGGTAAATACAGCGCCTGCGAACGATGCATTCGCGAGAAGCATTTGAGTTGACGCTTGGCGTCGGAATTGTACGTTGGTTGGGTAAATCATTGGATAAATGTAGGTGAAATCGCGATATATAAAATAGTTGTTAGGGACAGTAGTTGTTCGTTTTACAGTAGGGAAATAAATAAACAATGAACGAGGCCTTTTCCAATTAACTTTTATTAATTTTTTAATCGGGGATAGTTTTCGTGTATTAGTTTAAATGGTAGGTATAACTTTTATATTTTACCACTTAACTAATGAACAAGCTGCGTAAATTTGATGATGAAGAATATACCGATGAAAAAGCGCGGCAATGAATTTAAGCTCTTGTACAAATTGGCTGTGTATGAAAAACAATTCCAAAGAAGTCGCAAGTCCACCAACAGACTTTTCGCCTCCGGTTCTAACAACGGGGCCAGGTCCGAGTCCTGGAAGTTCAAGTTCTTGTGATGATGTTTTGCCGCCGTCGAAAAATTGTTTCAGATTAGTCATGCTAGGTATACTAAAAGACGCTCGCTTTGGTTCGGTTAACATCCCTTACTTGTAGGATCGGCTAAGGTGGGCAAGACTTGCCTTGTCCAAAGATTTCTGGGTGGGAAGTTTCAAGATAACTACACCCCTACAATCGAGGACTTTCACAGAAAATTGTATAGAATACGCGGGGAGATATTTCAACTAGACATACTGGACACTTCAGGAAACCATCCCTTTCCCGCTATGAGAAGGCTGTCATTTCTGACCGGTGAGTTGATTGTTGTACAGGAAAAATTAGTTTAAGCCCCAATTAAAAGTTGCCATTGTCATTTGCGTACAATTAACTTAACAAGATAACTTTTAATTAACGGACGCTGTGATTAAATCAGCAACAGCTTTGCTGAAAATTATATGAAATTATGCTTTACGATACCGTTAAAGAAACCTTACTTGTTTACATTTAGATGCAGTTTTGCATATCAAAGCAAATAAATTCGGCGGTTTGGAGATGTACCGCGTTTCCGCGCGCAATATTAATGCGGGAAGTTTTCCGAATAAATTAAGCAGAAATTTCAAGTATGCTATATACCGTAGTGCTTTGAGACAATATTTAATAATAAAAAAAACTAAAATCAATAATCAATATCAATTCCAGCTTATACATTTCTACAAGCTGTACATGTTTTATTAAAGTTTTATTGCTTTATACATTTTCCCTTCGATTTTTCCTTCTCATGTAGGTATCTACACATTTTGCAAGGATTTTCTTCTTTTATTGAGCATCGTATACCTATTTTATTTTATTGCCGGCTTGCTTTTATTGTTATTTACATAATAACAGTGCGTACATGCTCGCCTATTTTTAATTTTATTAGCCGACCCTAAAGCTCTTTTATTTTCATAGCGGAATTAGTCTCGAGCTAACTCACAACGCGCGGTTATTGCGTGTAATCTCCTAATTTATTTTGAAATGTGCTTCCTTTCTAATTAATTGTGTTGCTGAACGTACTGACATGCCAACCAAATATTCTTTTGTTTTTAAACGGACAACATTTACTTATAATAAAGAATAAAGAATTCTATTTTATGCTGTTTATTATTAATTTTATATAGTTGAAAAGGCACATAATTAAAAATGTCATCGTAGTTATAGTGCCATAACTTCAAAATTTACAACCAATCCAAAATTAACTTTTATATCTGATATTTCATTATCTTCCACCCATAGTCTGTGAGCTTTATCTTTGTTATTATGAGGCTATTCAAGGTTATTACTTTTCTATAAAAAAATGTGAAAGGTATTCGGATGTTTTACGAAGCTTCAGCTTGTAAATTTCAAATAAAAGCAACAATGCTACATGAGCAAGCAAGCTGGTTTTAAACACAATAGAGGTATACCTAATACCATAATGTACACTGGAATTTATTCAGACAAAATTCCTAAACGCGTAACTATTCTTTTGACGTTCGGGAATTTAACAAACAAAATCTTCTGCACCATCAATTCAATCCTACTGCCACAAAATGCAGAAGAATTTGGCATATACTAAGGAATATTGATTTTCAAGCATCCGCGGATGTTGAATGTATAGTTTATATTCTTCCGGGGTTTGGTCCCGCGTTGGTTCTTAATTGAACCATTGTAGAACTACTTGCCTACTTATTCTAAGGAATATGAATATGAAACTGGTATTGTATGACTTGACATTTTATGTTTTTTAGAGAAAGTAACCAATCGATGGTTGTAGGACAATTCGCTCTCGGACATTTCGCACCCGGACAATTCGCACCCGGACATTTCGCCCCAAGGAAAATTCGCGGCAAAGATATTTCGCACCCGGACGTTTCGCTACCGGACAATTCGCACCCGGATAATTCGCACCGGAATAATTCGCACCAGAATTTCGCTCCCCTGAGAGGGTATTTTGTGTACGGTTGACTTTTAACATAGAAAGTCGGCTGTGAAGTATTAAATTAACTCAGAGCTTGAAATCTCCAATATTACTCACCAATATCACGTTTTATTACTTTGTGCATGTAATAGACGTATATCTACATTTAAAATTTGGATACTTTCAATATTAAGGTATAATTTGGAATCGTGACGTCCATTTTGTGTTCAAACTCTAAATGGGATAATTTATTAATATTGAATAAAAGTTCTCTAAACCGTTCCCATATAATTTAATAAAACGAAGTGATACACTACATGTTTCGACCAACGGTCATCTTCAGGTGATCTACAAGATGGTAGAGATCATTGAGAAGAGACTATAGCTATAAAACTTACAATAGATGGAAAACAATTAAAAACCCAAAAGGGCAGTAAAACTGGAAAGGCCAACGACCATATCCGTGGTTGGTTCCAGAGTAAAATTGAAATTTAAGGAGGTTGATAAACTAAATTTTTTGCAAGGGAGAGCCGAACCTAAAAACTAACATTAGACTTACGTATAAAAAAGTCAAAAGGTCAAAAGACGATATCCTAACTAATAAAATACCCAATTAAGGGCTTTGAAACTGGAAACCATCTGCACTTCCAAAATCAGAGCTTGGTTTAGGTAATCTTACCTTGTCATCGTTAACCCAGATCCTGGCATTGCATGTTAAACTAAGAGCCGATGGATCCTTCTTTGCTCTTCACGCTCGACACAGCCATGATGAGCAGTTTTGGAGTTTAAGGTTCTTAGCAAAGAGGTACATGTATCCTTTTTAGATTATGTATCTCTTTCCCCTTTTCGTTGTACCGAACTCCATTGTTACGCGCCCGTATAGTTTGCACCGCCTAAATCTCATATCCATTATCAACTTTTTGTAACAAATCAAATTTCAACTTTTAACCTCAGGGACAAGTCCATTTTTGATGATATTTTCCTTGATTTTGGCATTTTAATGTGGCACTTAAATATTTATGTTGGTTAAACAATAGCCATACAATTTGTAGAGGAATAATTTTTTTTAATAGTATTTATGAGGCAAGAATTCATACGTACAATCCTATGTACCTTTTTAAATGGAACGGACCATATCAAAGCAGTAGAGGTTTTAGGTCACTTTAATAGTATCCATATCACTCAAAATCTGGAATTTAGTACTTATTTTATTGTAATCTCCGTATTAAACATGAGAACACTTGCTAAAGGTGCCATGAATGAAAATTTATTTTAAAAAAAAACAAAAAAAAAGATAAAAAGACACTCATCCGTGATGTAAATTGTCCATGCACTCATGTTCACAAGTAGAGGGATGCTGGTAAACGCTGCTATCGGTCTATCAGCAAAACTGTCACCTGACATTTCTTAAACCTATTTACCCAGTTTTATTGTACCAATTCACAATCAAGGTTTTTTTCATTTGGAAACCTTTTAAGCACGTACAAATAATATTGCAATAGGAATATAAAAGTCTAAATAAAATTTTAACAATTATTATTTGTTAATAGCTGCAAGTTAAGTTTCCTAGTTCTCTAACCTTCGATGTCGTCCATTTAAAGGACACATAACGAAATACGTATGTATTGTCTTAAAAGAGTCTCAAGTAAATTATAATCATAGTTGAACGTAAAACAAATAGATTCTTGAGAGTTTCCGTAAAATTAAAGAGATATGAACTGTAAAGTAACGAAAAAAGCAAAAAATGTTGATAAATATCGTGAAAAAAAATTGATCTTGCTATAAATTATATGGCTATTATTTAAATAATATACTGAAATTGTGAAGATTCATGACTTTCAATGGGGTGCTTAAGAAGCTTCGGAGAAATAACACCAAAATCTACCCATTTATTAATATAACAATTTTTATGGGGAGATTTTGGTGTTATTTCTCCGAAGCTAAATAATATACGGTGGTGCATTAGAAACCATACATAGCTATTTCTGTAAATTAAAATAATTTTCAAAAAACGCTTTGGAACGTCAAATTGATCATGGAAGGAAACAGTAAAATAAAACTTGCTCACTAATGTCTTTGTCTCGCATCGCTGACAGTGCAACCCTTAAAATCTTAGTTGATGCATCGTTGGTAAGGTTGCCCATCTCTGAATTCGGATATGTAATTTTTTTGGTTTAGTTGTTTCATTTCCAGCGCATTCGACGTTGCAGGTACAAGTTTTCTCTTTTCTATACCACTTGCAACTGCATAATTTTGACGCACGATCGCATTAGCTTCTATTACATAGTGATCGGCCCGACATCCTTCCAATGACATAAACAACAGCGCGCCCTCAACTTACTTTTAAAATATTTCGAAAATATCAAATCTAAAAATTATAGTCTCACCAAATTCAGAGAAGGAAAGCCTTTCCAATGATGTCCTATCTTCCTTGTTGCGCAATTACCAATGCTAAGGGTTTTGCTTTAGTACTATGGTATGCCATACAAAAATTAAAAAGGAAGTATATAGGTACTTAAAAATTACAAACATTTAACAGAAAAAATCATCAATATCGACCTGTTCCTAAAACGTTTCAAGATTTTCAAAACCCTTACTGTTTTGATTATTAACAATCTCTTAAAAAATGCCAGAATTTTTCCATGTATCTCTTCAAACTATAAAATAAATAACAGTAAGAAAATCAAAAAGAAACTTTAAAAGTCATTCACTACCATAGTTGTAGCAAAGATAACCCAAAAAAATAAGCAGTTAGTGTAATTTTACTCAGTCACCAATAATCAACATATAGCCATATGTGGTCAAAGAAACGTAAAACTAGTTCTAAGAAAACTGGAAACTTACCTTTTCTGAACACCACCACAACACTACCACCAGAAATAAAATTTTTTAATATTAAAAAAAAAGTATACCTACACAAAATCAAAACCCGTGCTCAGATAAATTTTAAAATACCACTCTGTGCAATTTTTGTTATCGGGGTCTTTTCAAATTTACCTTTAATTATAATATTATCTTAATTACTTATCCAAATTTAGTGCCATCTATGAAATGCATTGTTCTATTGTCATTTATACATACTCGTTTTGTCTAAAATAAATTTAATTCATTTCCTTTGTCACCCTTTTCAACTAAAGAAATAAAGAACAATTTTTTATGTGTCTTCATTAAGAAATCTTTATGTAAGGGAGCGTTAAAATTACTTCCTTTTTCTATTTTCATCTTGATCTTATAATGTAAATATTTTTAACTTTAGACTTATCACTTTGTTTGTGTACGGTATTATACAGGGTGAATCAGAGCACCCGTCCCAGGCTTTTATCTTGGAATAGAGACGCCTTAGAGTTTTAGGAAAAAAATTTTCATTACCAAAGCCTACCTGAAGAATTTAATGGTAGTAGTCTCTATTTCCGGAATTAACCGGAAGTAGGCGTAACAGCACTCAACTTCAGAATTTCAAATGGAACCCTAGGTCTTGTGTGGTATCGTTGGATAGGTATTTTGAAAACAAACAACTTTTGTAGGAAACATTTTTTTTTTGTAAAACGTGTTATTTACGAAATAAATATTAATTAATATGTTCAAAATGTCTTCCATTTTGATTGATGCAGTTTTGTAGCCGAAGTCGGACGTTGTCGACTGCCCTAAGCACCTCATTTTCATTGAGCAAACGGCATGCGTTTCGAATTCTTTCCTTCATATTCTCCCTCGTGGTTGGGCGCTGTTGATAAACAATATCTTTGACTCGTCCCCAGAGGAAGAAGTCAAGTGGTGTCAGGTCAGGGGAACGAGCTGGCCAAGGAAACGGACCTCCTCTTCCCATCCAGCGATTAGGAAAGAGACGATTGGCAGTTTGGCGAGATACTCTCGAAAAATGTGCTGGGCAACCGTCTTGTTGCAGCCACATCTCTGCACGTATTGCAATTGGGACGTTGTCTAGAAGGTCATAGAGGATGTTCTCCAGAAAATCGTTGTACACGGCCCCGTTTAAATGGCCGTCAAAGAAATGCGGACCAATAATTCGGCCTCCTAAAATGCCGCACCAGGTATTAAGACTCCAAACATTCTGGTTATCCACTTCACGTAGCCAATGCGGGTTTTCACGAGACCAATAGTGAGCGTTGTGAATATTAACATCGCCACTGCTTTTAAACGTTGCTTCATCGGTCCAGAGAATTTTGTGATGGAAGTTTTGGTTTTGGTTCAATAACCATTCGCAAAAATCTAACCGTCTCTGAAAATCTTGTCCTCCAAGTGCCTGATGTAAATTAACATGATATGGATATAATTTGTTGCCATTTAAAATCCTCCAAGCTGTCATTTGACTCATCCCAGCGTCGATTGCAAGTCTCCTGGTTGAAACGTGTGGGTCCAGAGCAACAGCGGCAAGGATATCAGGCGCTCTTTCATCCTGTACATACCGTCCGATGCGCCGATTCTTATTGTGTTTCGGTTGTACCTCACCAGTCATCTTAACTCGATCAGCGAGGCGTTGAAACACTTTCCTCGACTGAACGGGTCGCTGAGGGTATCGCTCAGCGTATAATCTCTCAGCTGCTCTATAATTTTGACGACACTCACCCAACACCATCAGCATATCGAAACCTTCGCGGTTTGAAAATACCATGTTGTTACAATAAAAAACCCTTTGCACATGTGTGTATGGAAGAAAAATTTAAACAAATAATGTAAATTTAACATTAAAATGCAGGTGTAAAGTTACTATTACCTGTCGTAATAATGACAAAAAACTACGTTGCTATTTACACAAAACAATATCTGTCTTACCTTTTCAAACAAAAACACTTGAATTAAATCGCAGTAGCCGGGAACAGCAGGAATCATTTGGTTTTAAGTCAGCTTTTTTATTTATTTATTTTTATTTCGTAAATAACATATTTATTAATTTTATTTCGTAAATAACACTTTTTACAAAAAAAAATGTTTCCTACAAAAGTTGTTTGTTTTCAAAATACCTATCCAACGATACCACACAAGACCTAGGGTTCCATTTGAAATTCTGAAGTTGAGTGCTGTTACGCCTACTTCCGGTTAATTCCGGAAATAGAGACTACTACCATTAAATTCTTCAGGTAGGCTTTGGTAATGAAAATTTTTTTCCTAAAACTCTAAGGCGTCTCTATTCCAAGATAAAAGCCTGGGACGGGTGCTCTGATTCACCCTGTATGTTGATTCTGTTTAATATTAAGAGCGTCTCAAAAGTAGCGAATATTACACATAATATTGTAGATATACTATAACTAGGTATAACTATTTGGCATTTAATTACTCCACAAAAGACGTTTCAGTTACCTATTCTTATTTTCTCAAAACGAAAGCGCAGTATACTTTGTTTCACTGGTGCTGAACCTGACGTCATAAATGTGATTCTCTCTTCATTACATTTAAATCGATTGAGACAAAAAAATTACGTCATTAACGTAAGTCGTGACAAATAAACCAATTGATCTGTCATAATATCAATCCGTCAAACGTTTCGTTATAGACAGATTTCCAGTGTTGATTAGGTAGTTTGTGTTAAAAGTGAAGTAAATATCATCAAAGTTAAAAACGCTTAGGCAAGTCGACAGTGCAGCAACGCCGTTAATAGACAAGTATTTTAAAAATTTTACCACATAATGGTTCGATTCGCTCATATCATGAATTTAGGTCATTCCCGTTACCATTAGGTAAATATGACGAACCGATACACAGAATGAAGATGTTCGCCAGAACACTTAGGTATTGAATTGATTTTATAGGTGAGAATGTTACACTCCGTTCCTTACACAGTAATCTTCAACGACTTGATGGCGTAGAAATATCTGGTACCTCTTTGTCCCGCAGTTTGAAGAAACTGAAATTCACGTGGCGGAGATGGACCGTCTCCAATAGATTATTTTTAATGGAACAGCCCTATGCAGTTCAAAGAAGACTACAATTTTTGAGAGACTTTAAACACAACGAAACTTCACTCTTTCCATTACGACCTGTGGTTTTAGACGAAACCTGGATATACAGTAAAGGGTCTTTTAGAAGAAGCTGGCAAGATGGTACTCTCAAAACAGTTAGAAAAAGAAGTAGTGAAGGGGTCCGGTATATACCTAATACTCCATGCAGGATCAGAAGATGGATTTGTGGTGTAGTGTCGCTTTTTGTCTTTTGTACATACGATTTGAATATGAACATTTGAGAGTTTTTTCTTCACTACCTGTTTTCTTTCACAATTGCGTTTTTTTTTAAATAAATCGGATCAGAAGATATTCAAGATCCTTATGCGAATATCTCGACTGTGTGGCAAAAGAACAGAAACTGTATGTATGCGTTGTTATTTCAATGAGCCAGTGGTATAATGACTACGCTTTATCTCAAATTTGTAAGATGTATAAATGCGAAGGGCTTACCATGGCCTATTCTACTTCTGCAAATGCTGCAATGGCTAGTTAAGGGTCATTAAAATTCGCGCAACTTAACGCGTATTCTTCACATTGGTAGCATACTTAATTTCACATCAACATTATGTAAACAAAATATTAATTTACGAACTGCCTAAACAAACTTTAAGTTACAAATGTTCCTATGCGTTTTCTGTAACCATCATACACTTCATCTCAAAGAGTTTCGGATGCTCTGGCAGTATCCATTTGGATGTGCAAAGAATCGGTTACATGAGGTGATTACAAACGGTTGAAAAGGTTTAATTCATACCAACGGACTTCCTCTACATAAAATACATGACCATTTAGCCATTATAAAACCTAAGAACAGGAAAAAACCTATCAGAACCAGATGCCTTACAAGTGATTGTCAACTTGGGCGGTCTAATAATGATGAACGATAGTGACACCTTAATAAATAAGTTGAAACGTCAATGTGACAATATGTAAACCAACTACTAATTTACGACCTGCCTTAATTTTGCTATGACGTCAGATAGTGTGACGAAAGGTTCAGCACCCTTGAAACAAAGTATAGATAAAAATTATGTGTTCTTAAATTACAGGATTTAACTATATCAGACTCTACATACAACTCCAAAAAAAAACCAGCGTGATTATATTTAAGAAATGGAAATACTTAAAGAATCGCGATGTGTCGAAAATGAAAGACCAAATAACTATTATTTGAAACATGTTTCCATGAAGTAGATGTTTACCAAGATGATGCACTACTACATACATTCTGTAAAGGCAATGGTCTAGTAGCCTCTTAAAAATATTAAATGATCGAATTTTTCGAGTGCGAATGGTCCGCGTTCAGGGTGCGAAATATCCTGGGAGCGAAATGTCCGGTGGCGAATTATCCGGGTGCGAAATGTCCAGGGTGCGAAATATCCTGGGAGAGAAATGTCCGGGTGCGAATTGTCCGGGCGCGAATTGTCCGCACACGGCCTTCCGCAATAGCATCTCTTTGATTTTGACGTACAATTTTCCAATGTATTTTTTGTTTTCATTGGGATTGGCCCATGGACTAGGCGGGAAGTGGAATGTTAAGATCAGCTTAACAATTCTTGTGAAGAAGATATGCTTTTGTGTGTGTAGCGCAGCAAATATTTCTGTTTAATTGATTGATTTTGTCTTTTGTAGACCCTCCAACTGCACATAATACTGTCGACCTTTGCTGTTTTGAAATGAAATTGCTTCTAAAATTCGGTCTTATTGGTAGCTGGTTTATTTTCATATGCAATGGGAATAGGATGTAACTTTTGTATTTCCACATAAATTATCGCCGACCGAATGATTACCGTATGTAGTGAGAAGGCTTCATCATATTATTAAGTAAAATTCCGAGCGAAACAATTTCATTGGGGCAAGAGCACAGTAGAATTGCAAAGCACATTAGTAACTCTTGGATTTTATCGGACAAAGCGTTGTTCTCGAATTAACTTACAATAACCTCTTCACTATGAATCGCTGCGTCGTCATTTGTGCTACTTTATTTTTTCCGGCGTCGTTGCCGTTCAAGTTGATCTTTAAATTAAGATTTTCATGAGTAAAAGTGACACATTCTTGTATTTCAATCCCACCAATATAAAGTTTTGGAATGTATAAATCTTTTCAAGCCTACTTGAAAAATTCAAAGAATCCCTTCATAAAAATGCTTTATTTCCATATACCTACCTAAAACTTTGGTGAGGCAAATTGATGTTGTAAAATTTGGGAAGAAGTAAAACAAATGTTAAGCAAGGGGGTTACAAAGGATCAGGTGGAGCGGAATTGAATTAGAGACTTAAAAACTTTATGTATAAAATACATTTTCACAACACTGTGTTAAGATCGCGTGTAAAATGTACCTGATCGCATTTCAAATTTTGACAAGAACATGACGTGCGTGGCATTGTTTGTGATTGTATCATGAATTTTAAAATTGTGTAGAAATACAAACTGCTTTCGTTTCGTTCTGTTTGCTGTACCGAGTTAAAATATTGATACAAATAAATATATCCCTGGTGCTAGCAGAACAATTACTATTGACAATGGTGTATAATTAGGTGCTTGTGTACTGCCCCAATTAAAAGTATACTGCTCCTCCCTCTTATACCAATAACGAACAGAACAAAAGAAGCAACGCGTCAGGATACCTCAGTAACGGAGAGGATAACAGGCGAAAATAATTATAAGCAGTCCAGTCAAATAAGAAAAAATAAAGATCTGAATTTTTGTATATCTACACGTTTATTGGTGTTTCCCATTGGACATACTAAAAGTCTCCGTCAAAATCTGTTGCGTTCGAGCCGCCATATTGGCAAAAGATATATTTCTTTCAGACGTCTCAATCGCCTTTTGTGAGTACCCTTTCCATGCAATCCGCTCTTGAGATATAAGTATATAAGCGATTACGATAATGGGTCGAGGAGGAAGACTATATGATAGGTAAAAGGTAATTCCCTTCATTGAGTCTATTCATTAGAGTACCATGAAGGATAAATACGTTGTACTTAAGACAATTTACGCCAGCTTCTATCTCTCGTTTTCATGAGTTATTGGAGAATCAGAACTGGTTAACTTTAAATTCTGCTACTACATTCGATGATGCGTTTACTGTATTTTACAATACTTTTGTCTCCCATTTCAATTAATCGTTCCCAGAGACCAAAATTTTAAAACGTAATACCTCATATGTAAAAAAGAATGGGTAAACAGCACCGTTAAAAAGCTTAGCCAAGATCTTAAAAACTTTTTTATTATACCTGAATCACAATCTCCGTTTTAAACACTCAAATGCGTGCGAAAAAGGGCCTTTAAAACACACGTGCTTTAAAGTTGCTAAGTAACGATACTTCAAGTATGACTTCTGAAACTGTCAACTGGATGAAATAAAAAATCCTCTTAGGTCGCTTTCTGTAAGTGCAGAACATTTCTTTGGCTTTTGTACCTATCCTTTGGTTGAAGCTTTCACAAACGCGCGTAATTTAGGGTATGCTTCCAAATCTGTTCCACTTTTAATCGCAGCATTGCTTTAAAGTTTTGAATGAATGCACCAAAATATAGAAGATTTAAATACCTTTGACATTTCCTTCATATATGCCAGCATTATGGATGCATTTAAGACTTTATTCGTAAGACGTAACTTCCTATTCCATCCATGGAAAAAACTTTTCATATTCTTTATAATTGGCTTTACTGGATTTGGATTTTACACCTACCAGATGTTTAGATTTTACAACAATCGATTTAATGGACGGTGTATTATCTTTTTCAACGGAAATCGTTTAATTCACAAAGACGATGATTTTTATAAGCAAACGTCAAGTGACATTTCCATGGCAATCGTGAAATTACGAACACCAGCCCACTTAATTAGACATGTATTCGAGTATAACGTCAATATGATTTCATTGTATTTCCTATTTTTAAATTATACTGCAGGTATAATAAAAAATACTATAAGATACACGTGTATAATTGGTCTTTAAAGCACTTGCAACGTTAAAGGCACTCCGCTTTGCGTCGTGCCCTTAAACTCGTTGCGCGTGCTTTAAAGACTTGATTATACACTTGTATCTTAATATACTATTACCACCTCCAAAAAATGTATCCCACCCTTAAAAAACTTTATATAATACACAAATGTAAATACTGGCAATACATTATGAATTGTAAGAAATCCTTTTATGGTGACTTAATAAAATCCTCCGATAATAAAAATAAAACAGTATGGAGCCTTATATCTATACTTAACAATAATGAAAAGTCGCACAAAAATATTACTCTTAAAAATTCAGAAACAATCATTGACGATTCTCAAACAATTGCAAATACTTTTAATGAGAATTTTATTAATGGCCCTCAAAATATTCAACGTTCTATAAAAAGAAACATTTATTCGACTAGCAACTTTGAGTCTAATATGACTATTCACGAAAGTATGTGTGCACTGCCTTTTAGTGAAACGGAATTATTAAATTGTTTAAAAAAAAGTATAAAAAATAAACATTCCTCGGGCCCCGATGATATACCTAATTCTTTGCTAAGGTCAAGTTTGCATATTATAATAAAACCTGTCACACATTTAGTCAATGTCTTTTTCAAACGGTGTCTTCCCGAAAGAACTGAAGCTGTCAACCGTGCATCCCGCTCACAAAAAAGGTTGCTCTCGAGATTGCTCGAATTACAGACCAATTTCTGTTAGCTCGGCGCTGTCAAAAGTCTTTGAATACGCCATGTTAGAGAGGGTAAATAGTCACCTTGTTAAATATAACATTGTAAGTAATAAACAACACGGGTTCTGCAATGGGAAATCGACAATTACTGCCATTAACTCATTTGTTAACGACATCATTTCACTTCTTGATAAAAAACAGATTGTCCTTGCTATATTTTGTGACCTCAGCAGGGCTTTTGATACTGTTGATCACTTGTTACTGTTGCACAAATTAAATACTTACGGTATCAGAGGCGTTGTTGCCAATTGGTTTTACTCATATCTCTCTGGAAGGTGTCAACAAGTAGAAATGAAATTTAAAACCGGTTCCACTATTGCAAAATTGTTATCCACAGCTTTGCCTGTTAATATGGGGGTTCCACAAGGATCTGTTTTAGGACCTATTTTATTTTTTTTATTATTTATTAATGATATTGTTACGTTTTTAAATTGCTTGGTTTTATATGCGGATGGTACGACGGCATTAATATCCGGAAAAAAGCAAGAAAATATATATCCAAAAGCTATCGAAATTCTAAATAAGCTAAGTAATTGGTTTAATTTTAACAAATTATTCTTAAATCACGATAAAACGTTTTTCCTACCGTTTACAACTTTTGGAAATAACTATTTTTCTGACTCAAGCAACAAAAATATTAATATTCTAGGCACTGGGAAGTTTCTGGGGATCTATTTAGATCAAAACTTAAATTGGAAATGTCACTGCGAAAATCTTATTAAAAGACTAAACACTTATTGCCAGGCTTATTGCTACCAGATACAGAATTTTTTCCATATTTTAAATTATTACTATACTCAAATTCAATCCAGATTGTCGTATGGAATAATTGTTTGGGGTTCGTCAAGCGCGGCAAAAAATGTTTTTCTTGTACAAAAAAGAATAGTTCGATGTATTGCGGGTAGTAAGAAATTTGATTCGTGTCGCCCGATATTTAAAAAATTCAATATTCTTACACTTTTATCAGTCTATATACTTGAATTGTTAACTTTTATTTTCCATAATCAGTAACATTCCACAATTCCAATCGAATACACCGATAGCATACAGCATGAAATTATAAATAAGATTGACTATTTAACTCTTCCCACGCACGAATGATAAAAATAGGGAAATTTGACGTGGTACACTTTCATAATCAATTGGGATATAGGGAATCTTGCTGGAAATTTATTAATGAGAAGCTTACAGAGTATTGATCCGGAAGTAGTAACCAATAAATCGGTAATTGCGAAATAGCATTAACTTTAAACTTGATTACTTTATCAAATCTCCGTTTTGCTGAATCTGGGTTTCTTTAATCTTTCAGACGGTGGTGGCTACGATTTTAAAGCAAATTGATCTTTGTGTGGTTGGTGGCAGTTAAAAGTTCATTACTAATTCAATACTGCGTCAGCTTTCATTTGGGAAAGGTGGCTTTTGATGTGAATATAAACCGTATTGCTTATTTCTAAATTTACTTTGACGGTATGCACAAGTTTCATATTTGGAATTGGAATGTGGCGTTTGGGGGGTTTTATAAACATTACAGCTATTTAAATATAAAAACGATCACCTTAATTGTTCATTAAGGTTTTGATAGTATATTTTTAGTTGTGATAGGTATCTTTCATATCGCACTATACATTATTATATTATATAGCAATTGTACATTGTTTAAAAGACAGATGTGCTCATGTGAGAAAATTGGCTTTATTTCCACTAATTTAAAACGTGTGTGTAACCGGTACAAACAAACAAACGAGCTTAAAGGAGCATGACATTTGGCGACCGTGACAAGACTTGTGTTCGCGAGACTTGTTCTGGAAAAACTTTTGTGAAAAATGGAGCAACTGAATGTGGAAAAACTTAGGACTTTTTCCCGGCAGGCGTTTACGATAGCGTACAACGGGTTAGAGGCCTGGAAATGTTACAACCCCTAAGGTAGCTGAGGTGAAATATGAGCTTTAACTAAAATGTGCTCTTAACTTTAGACTCAGCAAGCAAGCTTTTTTCCTGTTATCTTTGGGTTCATTTAATTGTAAATTCGTATACCTAGTTTTAATAATTTAATCCCATCCCATTCCTGCAAGTAGGTGATGAAAGCAATAAAATAATAAATATAGAGTACCGTTAGATGACTAAAGTACGAAACGTTTTTTCCGCTGAAACTGCCGTACGAGTAATGTTTAATTTGTGCTGAATAGTGAAGGACCCTCTCATCGAAGTTTCACGCCAAAACTGACACAGTTTGCGCAAGGAATTTCAACGAACGCTCGGACAAACAGCTTAAATCCCCCATGGCATACAAAACTAAGGTTAAAATTGAATACAAAATTTACGCGAAATTTATATTTATTCAGAAAGTTTTAATTGCGAAAGGACGAACTGCGGTTACTCTTAATTAAAGCGCGCCATTCATATTTTACTCCACTATTCGTGCTAAACCAAACGGGGTCATTAATTTAAATTAGTTTAAATCTGGGACACTATCGTTTGCGCTGCAAAAATTCTTCTAGAAAAGATGAAGCGCGAGATGACGACCCGAAATTGGTTATGCACAAATTTACATGTAATTTCATCAGTTAGATTAGTCAATATAATCTGGAGTAGCTTAGGGGCTTTAGAAGTAACTAATACACGTAGATCCCTGCTAGAGAATTTATCTAAACACGGACTTTAAATTGACATCTTGTTGATGGTTTTCGTCACTGCCTCAGCTATTATTTCTATTACCTATTTAGGGGTTGAATTTCAATTAATGCGAGAATTTAATTATTTAGGCATAAAGTAAATTAAGTTACCGCGATAATTGTTGCGATTTAATCGCTTTTCTTGGGAAATGCTTGACGGAAAATCTATTTAACTTAATTTTGTTAATTTGAGAACTTAAGTTAAAGGGTTAAAGTAAGATGCATTTATTATTCCCTTTGGCTGTCGTGATTTAATATTCGTGACAGTATTTGCTGGATAATATTTTGCTCAATTGCTGTGATGTGTTGTACTACACCATAGGTACCTGATGACTGTTGTGTTCGTCCTTGGAAAAAGTCGAATTTCCAACAGCTTAATGTGTTTGTCAAAATATAACAATAAAAACTGCTGATTTGATTTAAGATTCCCATAACAGGGTGAAATCCTTGTAATGTAAGAATTGTGGTAGATTTGTGCTAGTATTCATAATTTTTGGACCAGAATTAGGGGGGAGGGGCTAATTTATTTTTGGATTAAGTTTTCACATTTTTAGGGCATTTTTGAAAAAAATAAGTTATTATATTCGTTATGGCTGGATGGCTGGCTTTACCGTTAGATAGCGCTGCTAGTATAACAACTTTATTATTAGCGCATTTATGAAAAAGAAATAGCTAGAAACTTCAAATTTTCCTTAAAATCAGTGGCGGATTTGCAAATTTTTCGCCAGTAGGCTATTCCATTTTTCCACCCCTACTGACTGACTGAAATTCGGTACCCTAGTTCGAAATTTTATTTACATTAATTCTAACAATATAATAATATCGGATCGCGCAATTTTTCATATACAGACGTGTATACTGCAGTACAGTACCAAAATATTGACATTTTTGATAATTTTTGGAAACTCGCGTTTTCTTTATTTATACAGGGTGAGCTTCCTAGCTTTAGTTGGGTGGCTATTACGATTACCATTTTTAGGACATGTCAAAATTTTATCAAATGTCGACGTTCATTTTAAGCAAATTTTAAAGAACAAAATTTTTGTTTTGAGATAACGGTTCGACGGATTTGTTCAAATTTTGGATCTGTGCATACGGAAACGCAAAGCAACGTACCGGATTTTGAAAAAAAATTTTTGGAGCGACGTAATAGCCACGAACTTTATTTTTCAAATAGCAACGCAAAATTTCTATTAAACTATTCGAAAGACTTTCTTGTTGGGAAACCACTTAATGTAATATTCGATTATGAAATAAAAGAATTTACTAAAGTTCCAAGTCTTCATTAAAACAGTATCTATACTTGGAACGCAAACTCACTTATGGCTTCCTTCAAAAGTGTTGGCACTACGACTTACGAGATTGACAGAAATAGCAAATAAAGAATTTGATTCGTGAAAATTTTGCACATTTATTTCCATTTACATTACAAAAGATCTAGGACTAGAAAGGAGATACGAACATAGAACCTAATTGCTAATTAAAGCAGGTGCGATAACGTTGTGCTTTGCGCAAAAACTATTAACTCTCAATTCTGCTGCAACCGGCAATTATAAATTGCTTTAGGTAATGAATTATTATATATAACGAGTTATCTGCAGCACAATATTGTAATTCGATATTTTTGATATTTGACTATGAAAAACGTTAATTACAAATTCGAACACGATTTAACTTGACGGTAGCAGTAAAGAGCATTAAAACGCGACGCTTTTAGAAACTAAATGTAGAGTACGTACACTTCACAGACATAGAATTCTAATCCCGTACATAAATCTTGTGGGATTTGTGACCATGAAAAGGTCGCAGACGGGGATGATAGATTGAATTGTTTTGTAAATTGGTGTTATATTGTATTACATTTCCAATTTAATTATTTTTTTTATTTTAAGGCAACGCCAATTCGGGTTGAAGACGTTCGTTCACTGTCCAATATGCCATAGACCTCCATTACTAACTTCGTTATTATTATTGGAGAACTATAGTGTGTTTTTTAACCTGATTGCAATGGCGAAAAGTACGTTTTTGTCGATATTTGAGAATGAGACTGTCAATAATTTATTGCTTTTCTGTTTTCACTATTGTAATCAGCATAAAAAAAGGGCCGATTGAAGTTTGACGGCCCTGTATACAGTAATTCTATTTGTGACGAATCAGGAAAGTGTACAGTCGCTGAAAATGAATGGCGGATATATAACATTGGAAATATAGGTAATATAAATCATCGTTATAGATACCGAAGGGCTACTCAGATCCTGTAATTTATTATCTACATAAACAGTTAAAAATTGAAAGACCGTTAACCTCAATATTTGATTTATTTATAGTCAATGAGCGTATCGGCGGAAAAACCCGTTACACCTAATCCAAAACAAAAGGGAAAGCGTTATTGGAAAAACACAAGTGTCATTCAGACGCTTTATAACTTATCATACATCTAAAATACTACTCGTATAAAATGGGGATAGGTAGAGGGCGGATCAATACAATTCAACTTAAAAAACCTTAATTTTTCACGTTGTCCAGATAATAAATTCGAAGCGCGTGCGGGGATGCGTTATTCTTCTCGTAATAAAAGAAAACGAAGTTAATCCAAAATAAGCTGTAATACTAAAAGTTTCAGTAGGACCACTTACGGGGCACTTATTTAGCGAGCTGCCACTTCGCGTAAATGGAAAATTAGGAGTTGTCCATACTTCCAACGATAAAAATGCGCAAATTTAATTTATACCGGCAAGACGTTATACGGTATAAGCTACTTTGTAAAGGGGGAAAAATTAGAAATGAAACGCTTGGAATGGAATGTAGGTCATTGTCGTTTCTTTTGCCTTTCTCGCATCGGGGAATATTAGGTGGTGAATAAGACGTTTGCGCTTATGATATTGGTCATCGTAGAAAAAAGGTCCATTACGGTTTCTAGAATGTCAACGCTTTCATCGAAATTTCTTTCACTAAGAAAAGGCGTTCAATGCAATCTTCGCTTTAGAGCTACATTTTGAGCTTTTTTGCTATTCTTATATTGGAGCGCACCGACTGTTTAAAACACTTTAATAAAACAATCTTTTTATTTTCTCTGTGCAAGCATGCGTAGTTTTGTCAAGTTTCGAGTCTAGTTTTGCGCCGGTTATGTTATTTGTTTTACAGAAAATGTCACTTAGTTACCTTTTGCGTTCGCTTTAGTGTTTAAAAAGGATTGGAAAAGTAGCATTGTGATCAAATGTCTTTGTGTAATTTTACAAAGAGCCATTGACATTTGCTGGGAATTTCTACTCGTATTACCCAAATAGTGCTATCAAATTCAATGTAAAA
>NW_022170663.1:8039679-8059866 GCF_008802855.1 Photinus pyralis
TTGTGTTTAGTTACAACCTTCAACTAGTTCAGGGAATAAAGACAAAAAAAGATCAAACTTCGGAAAATGCCGGGAAAGTTGGATTTTTGCATGAATCTTCTTTGTGTAGTTCTAAACAGCTTTTGCGCATCGGCATATAAATTAATTCCTTATTGTTTTCGAGTATTTACTTCTGTGAAAAGTAGCTGCCAGTAATTGCAGGTAAAAATAAAAGACACTGTTTACATGTTGGATACGTGCATTACTTTGCATTATTATCGACTTTGAAACTTTTACGAAAATTACTTTTTCCTATATTTTAATAAGTTTCATTTAAAGTTCTATTACAATTCAATGATACCGCTAAGGGATGGAAACTGTATCTTACAACCTTTGAATTGAATTTTGGCATGCCGATTTAGGGGTGCTAACTTAACTCAGCCGACAATTTGTCCGCTTCTGATAACTAACCCGCGAATTTTTATTTTTTCGATACCTAAACAGTTCGCTCTCAAATCCAAAAGAGTATCTCCTTTTTAAGGCCTCCAACACTAATCTCCATTGTATTTAGATAAATAAACCCTCTCAAATTGTCGGATTAACTTGGAAATGGCGATTTCTATATTTTTAATTGGTTAGTAAGTATCCTTTACGTCATCAATCACAACTGTTATCCAAAACCCACCAAATTTATCATGCGTTTTCCACGCGTACTTGTTATCTGGTGCAACGCAAGAAATTTAATACTAGATCATCGCTAAAACTGATGTAATCCGATACAAAAATCAGACTTCCTAGCGTTGACCAGTTCAATTAAACAAAAATCTAAAAAAAACACACGAAAACAATCGGGCGCCTCTTGACTCCAGAAATTTTTTCCATTACACCAAGTACAATATATTTCATTTTATTTAATACCCTTTTCTTAAGGATATTCAAAAGTTAACAATTCTGAATTCCTACATTTGGCCCACTTTAACATACAACTTCCAAACTGCTCCATTAATTATGTTGCACAATGAATTTCTCAATCACATTGAGAAAATGGTTCGCTGTGCTTTAAAAGAAATTTTAGACCGTCCTTCTGACGGCAATGATATATGTATAGATACATCAAAAAATAAAAAAGGTTTCCAATTATTTTGCGCTGGTTGGGAAGCTTATTTACAACATTTTAACATATGTAATCGTTTGCAACTTTCTAATGAGGAAATCATTATAAAAACAAAAAATTTGAAAGATGAAAAGAAATTATGTTTAAAAAAGCTTGATTTAATAGACGAACTCTTCTTGAACAAGCCCGTAAAATATATAAGAACCTTTTTACAAGATCGAGAATACCTTAATTGGACTAAATTGACAGATAAAGGTAGAGGTGTAATCCAGGACTACCCCTCAGCGAATAATATTCTAGATCGCTCTGGACTTTCTTCTTCAAAATTAAAAGACGCAATAAAAAAATTGGTGATGTCGCTCCAGTAAGATTCAGATCCAGGTAGATCAAAGGAAGGCAGCCTGTGTCGGCACTGTTACAACACTGAGACATTCATATCTGAATGTGTCCATTCGGTGAACGTTTACGGAATCATCGCCATCATACTGTGCGTACTATGATACGAGAAGGTATAGTTTATACCGAGAATTTTGGCAGTACCAGAAGGGTTGGCTATTGATAAAAAGAAGAATGTCGGTTGGATTATTGATCCCACTGTTAGACTCGAAGTTGACGAACTACAAGCCATTAATGTAAATTTAGAAAAACAAAAGCTTTATGGTCCAACAATAGTCTTTTTGAAGAATCTTATGGATTAAAAAAAGTCAATATCGTTATTGGTGTTAGCGGAACAATTACCAATTTTCCATCATCAAAATTGTTAAAATTAGCAATAACTACCATAAAAAATTCCATATACATTTTAAGAAATCATTTATATAATTAATTCGATTTCTCTTTTTCATGTTCAAATTTTTATTGTATCCTTTGTGTCACATCTATAAGATTCTAGCGAGTTCCCAGGTAGTTTTTAATTAAAGACGGTTACCGTTGCATTAAAAATTCTACTATAAGTTATTATAAAACATGGTAGTTTCAAATAGTCAAGGACTGATATCGGTGTTTATGCCAATTCCATTTTTTAAACATTTAAGTTACTAGCCAAAAGAGGTTGTTTCTGTTGCTTTCCCATATTAATTTTTTTGCACTAATGTATATTTACTGTTGATTTATGGAAAATTTATCACTAACCTTTTTATTATCTACTGAAAGCGATTAATGTAAACTTCCCTTTGACCGTTCGACTAACAGAAGGGGAGCCAAAATTATATTATCTACTACTACGCATGCACACTAAACACTTCAAGCGGTTTAACTCCCGAATTTCCCTCCTCAATTAATCTATGAAGAGAAACCTTAGACAAAAGAGTCGCAAACTTCTAGGTCCCGGCGCATTTTTGTAAAACAAAAGCATTGCCATTGAGTTAGAAATAAACGGGTTGGGTTAATGCGCCGAATTTTAATCGAAAATCGAAACGAAAATGCAAATTGCAGATGATCATTTGCTACTTTTGCTGTGTGTCCAGTGAGACTGCAGTGCAATTCCAATTAAGTTTTCCCGCATTGTGCGCTAGATCAAAAGCGTCGCGCTTATCGTTTCTCTAATTGCACAAGATTTTATGTGTTGCCATTACAGTAAGTGGCAGCGAACCGTGAATCAAAAAAAAATGGTATCTAATATAACGATTGTTTATTCATTTAATAATGGCAACGTAATGGAATTACGCGGAAGGGACTGTCTATTTGCATACAAGTCCCTACTTCCCAAAATAGTAATTCCATTTGCCCGAACCGCTATTTCATAATTTACGAGCCACGTTCCTTTAGATGTAAAGTAGTAACGTAAGGAAATTCAATTGCATGATACTTTTCTCGTACCGTTTACGACACAAAAGTCAATAACGTAAGGACCTACCTGTAGGACTTGGGGTTAACTCTTTCATCGCAGTTTGCACTTGTAAGTCGTACTTCTTGAACAAGTCTAACTTGCGTGACAAGGACGATTCGGCATTGCTCACCGATTTCCTATACTCGCGCGTACCGAAAGCTTTATATGGAACCATCATCCCGACGCTCAAAATTAGTTTAGACGACGAGGTCGGTACATTTAGAGGAGATTGGATGTGATCCTCCTCGACGACTTCCGGCGCGATTGTTGTTACGACGCGTCCGCTTGAGGAACCGACGCGAATACCGTTTCCCCTGGCACTTGTACCGTTTTTACCACCGCCTATTCCAACTTTGAGACCACTACCCCTCTGTACGTTCCGGTCCTTCCACGCTGGCCCGCCGCTGACGACCAGCAACGCTAATGCAACTGTCAAAAGTAAAACGGCGAACTGCATCTTGAGTTTTCAGTACTTGAAAAGTTTTGCGGGACCGCAAAAGCTCTCGGAAAACTTTTCTCTCATCGCTGCATTAGTCTCGCCGAGCTAGTAGTAGACTCTAAAATTTGAATGGAACAATTTTTGGAGTATTTTCAAAGTTGAGAATGGGCAGTAACGCCTCGCGCAGTTTTTGACCACGGTCGGCTGTTTGCGATAGACGCGGCAGTAAAACTGACGACGAGCGTCTCTTGCATTGCGGAGTTTCAACGCCCATTTGCCCAGTCTTGCGCACAACTTCGAAAATTGCAATATTTGGAATAAAGACATAAACGTAGTTATTTACTTGGATATGCACATCTAAATCTATTTCCTCTAAGCTTGCAAGTTATTAAGTTTCCGCTCCAGAAACTAGAAATCCATTCATTACCCTATCACTAATGGAAATGTGCGATCTAGGCAGAGTATGGATTTTTGAAAATTATAGTGCGGTTTTCATAGTCGGGCGATTATAACAAACTGGATTGGTTCTATCCTTTCTGTTAGTACAACTTTTTCCACTTTTCCCGAAAAGATAACGACACTTGTTACGTTACGTGCCGGGAAAATATGAAGCACTAAATCCTTTGTGGCGAGCTTTCACTGTAGGTCAATAATTCATAATCATCACTTAGCCCTTTTATAGGTGAAGCGTCGGCATGGAATCTTTATTTTTATTGTCGGTGTGATGCATGGGCTGTTTTAAGCGGTAATGAATAACTCGAAACATCATGATGCCATTTTCCAGAAAAGTGTCAGTCGAGACCAGAACAGGTAGTCAGATGAAAGTGGTTTATTATGTTAATCGACAGATGAACATACTAATTACAAGAGTAGTTGTAATAGCATGAGAGCTCATTTGTTGTGACTACTTGTCTAACACAACAATTAATTATAAAAATATGTTTAACTCACACGTGTGCGCAATATTTCATGCACTACAAAGTTTTGACGTTGGGAAAACATCATGTAAAGGGGAGTTTTCCTAGAAAAATTAGTATTTTAAACACGGGGAGGCCTGACCCTTTTATATGCACTTGGCTTGTGCCTATAAAAGGAATGGGTCAACGAAAAAAACATTTAATGCACCACAAAAGTTGTAAGTCTGGCAACATTCACATATATGTACAAGTTTTCTGAGATACATTGATGTAATAAAACAGGAAGGAGTGACACGTTTATATGCCCTTATAAGGTCGCATGTGGACTATGTTATTAAAGTGGTTGTAGGACAATTCGCACTCGCACCCAGACATTTCGCACCAAGGAAAATTCGCACCAAAGATATTTCGCACCCGGACATTTCGCTCCCGGACATTTCGCACCGGGGCAATTCGCACCCGGACAATTCGCTCCCGGACAATTGGGACCGGAATAATTCGCACCAGAATTTCGCTCCCCTGAGAGGGTATTTTGTTTATGGTTGACTTTTAACATAGAAAGTCGGCTGTGAAGTATTAAATTAACTCAGAGCTTGAAACCTCCAATATTACTCACCAATATCACGTTTTATTACTTTGTGCATGTAATAGACGTATACCTACATTTAAAATTTGGATACTTTCAATATATTAAGGTATAATTTGGAACGTGACGTCCATTTTGTTTTCAAAATTTATTAATATTCAATAAAAGTTCTCTAAACCGTTCCCATATAATTTAATAAAACGAAGTGATACACTACATGTTTCGACCAACGGTCATCTTCAGGTGATCTACAAGATGGTAGAGATAATTGAGGAGAGACTATAGCTATTAAACTTACAATAGATGAAAAACAATTAAAAACCCAAAAGGGCAGTAAAACTGGAAAGGCCAACGACCATATCCGTGGTTGGTTGCAGAGTAAAATTGAAATTTGAAGAGGTTGATAAACTAAATTTTTTGCAAGGGAGGGCCGAACCTAAAAACTAACATTAGACGACGGTATAAGCAACGATGAATCTTACGTATAAAAAAGTCGAAAGGTCAAAAGACGATATCCTAACTAATAAAATACCCAATTAAGGGCTTTGAAACTGGAAACCATCTGCACTTCCAAAATCAGTGCTCGGTTTAGCTAATCTTACCTTGTCATCGTTGACCCAGATCCTGGCATTGCATGTTAAACTAAGAGCTGATGGATCCTTCTTTGCTCTTCTCGCTCGACACAGCCATGATGAGCAGTTTTGGAGTTTAAGGTTCTTAGCAAAGAGGTACATGTATCCTTCATAGATTACACAGGTCAACAAAAACATATTTTTTTTGCGCATGGGATTTACATAATATATTCTGACTATAATAAGCAAAAATAAATAAAAAGTGCAATTAGACATCGAAAATATTTGCTTTTACAAAAGTTATAGCGATTTGATTGAAAGCTTTCAGGGGCGAAAATTAAAGCTGGAATCTTTGTTTTCCCTCAAATAAAAAGAAAAATGGAGAGTGATACTTTCCCGCGGTTACTTAGCAAAGAGGAAAAGAAATCCTGGAACAGTTTTAAGGCGATAGTCCATGTTTTCCCGTTCAGTGTTTCCTGGGAAACCATCGAGCTGAAAATTATGACGAGCTGACAGGTTTTGGTGTTGCATCATCGGGTATAGAATGTCTCTTAAGATGCACAGGTTACATTTTCATTTAGATTAATTTAAGGATAATATGGGAGCTTATTCGGAATAACAAGGACAACCCTTTCATCAAGACATATTGGAATTTAGGCACGTTACCAAGGCCAGTAAGCTGGAAGCATGATGGAAGGTCATATTTGGGGGGTTGATGAGAAAAACTTCAGTTGAACATGACAAAAACAGCAAAACTGTTCCATTTTTAAACATTTAGACTCTAAGACAAACAAATTTTAAATGTAGGAACGTTACCTTATAATAAATCATGCCTATGTAAGTAAGATTTTATAGGTATTTTTATTTTTTGGTTTTTTGCATTTTTTTCGCACAAAAGCAAATACATAACCTTTTTTTGTTCTAATTCTTATTTGTGGCTATACAAGCAATACAAATAAGGTATAATATATGTCCCATGCGCAAAAATGCTGTAGACCAGTGTTATGTATCTCTTTCCCCTTTTCGTTGTAGCGAACTCCATTGTTACGCGCCCCGTATAGTTTGCACCCCCTAAATCTCATATCCATTATCAACTTTTTGTAACAAATCAAATTTCTACTTTTATCCTCAGGGACAAGTCCATTTTTGATGATATTTTCCTTGATTTTGGCATTTTAATGTGGCACTTAAATATTTATGTTGGTTAAACAGTAGCCATACAATTTGTAGAGGAATAATTTTTTTAATAGTATTTATGAGGCAAGAATTCATACGTACAATCCTATGTACCTTTTTAAATGGAATGGACCATATCAAAGCAGTAGAGATATTAGGTCACTTTAATAGCATCCATATCACTCAAAATCTGGAATTTAGTACTTATTTTATTGTAATCTCCGTATTAAACATGAGAACACTTGCTAAAGGTACCATGAATGAAAATTTATTTAAAAGAAAAAGGTAAAAAGACACTCATCTGTGATGTAAATTGTCCATGCACTCATGTTCACAAGTAGACGGATGCTGCTAAACGCTGGTATCGGTCTATCAGCCTAAGAGCCGATGGATCCTTCTTTGCTCTTCTCCCTCGACACAGCCATGATGAGCAGTTTTGGAGTTTAAGGTGCTTAGCAAAGAGGTACATGTATCCTTCATAGATTATGTGTTACGACACACCTTGTATATTCAGGAAAATGCACAAATATCAATTGATAAATATTTGGCATTATCGCTGTACGGAGAATCACCACGCAGGTCTCGTACCTCGTTATACGTTTCCTTTTACAAATCGGTCACCGTTCAGGCTAGTCGCCTTTCAATCAAGCTTTATTAAATTTAAATGTAATAAATAGTGTTAGCTGTGTACAAGTGAGGCAAGCTAATAATCCTTGAGGACGTTGAGGTCGTTTCGGCATTATCTGATGGTACCAGTTCACCGATTCACGGAGATAAACTGCCGACTACTCCGTAGCCGTAAAGGGTCGCTCCCATACGGCACTCTCCATTTTGACGCGTCCAATCACCAGGTGTGCACACCGTCATACCGCATCAAAGAAACGAATACCAACCTATCCACGATTACGAAAGAATTTTATCAACGATCTTCGATGACCATTACACCTTTGATTAGCCTCAGCGTCCTAGTATACCTTTTGTAATTTAGTAACTCCATGGAGTATAACCCATATTTATCTGTTAGGTTAACCTTATATAAATAAATTTTCATTAACTATTTTTCATCAATTTTGTGTACAAGTGAAGCTTGGTTGTTGGCCAATTCTCTCTTTTCCAAATTTACGGTCCCGGACTGATGTTCCCTCGGGCTCATTGGTTTACGGTACATATGAATCTCTTTCCCCTTTTCGTTGTACCGAACTCCATTGTTACGCGCCCCGTAGAGTTTGCACCGCCTAAATCTCATATCCATTATCAACTTTTTGTAATAAATCAAATTTCGACTTTTAGCCTCAGGGACAAGTCCATTTTTGATGATATTTTCCTTGATTTTGGCATTTTAATGTGGCACTTAAATATTTATGTTGGTTAAACAATATAGCCATACAATTTACAGAGGAATAATTTTTTTAATAGTATTTATGAGGCAAGAATTCATACGTACAATCCTATGTACCTTTTTAAATGGAATGGCCCGTATCAAAGCAGTAGAGATTTTAGGTCACTTTAATAGCATCCATATCACTCAAAATCTGGAATTTAGTACACTCATCCGTGATGTAAATTGTCCATGCACTCTTTTTCACAAGTAGACGGATGCTGCTAAACGCTGGTATCGGTCTATCAGCAAAACTGTCACGTGACATTTCTTAAACCTATTTACCCAGTTATATTGTACCAATTTACAATCAAGGTTTTTTTCATTTCGAAACCTTTTAGCACATACAAATAATATTGCAATAGGAATATAAAAGTCTAAATAAAATTTTAACAATTATTATTTGTTAATAGCTGCAAGTTAAGTTTCCTAGTTCTCTAACCTTCGATGACGTCCATTTAAAGGACACATAACGAAATACGTATGTATTGTCTTAAAAGAATCTCAAGTAAATTATAATCATATTTGAACGTAAAACAAATAGATTCTTGAGAGTTTCCGTGAAATTAAATAGATAAGAACTGTAAAGTAACGAAAAAAGCAAAAAATGTTGATAAATATCGTGAAAAAATTTGATCTTGCTATAAATTATATGGCTATTATTTAAATAATATACCAGGTAATATACTGAAATTGTGAAGATCCATGACTCTCAATGGGGTACTTAAGAAGCTTCGGACAAATAACACCAAAATCTACCCATTTATTATTATAACAATTTTTATGGGGAGATTTTGGTGTTATTTCTCCGAAGCTAGATCGAGCAGGGCGGGACTTCAATTTCCAGTCGGGAGAATTCACAGGCTGCTTAGGAAGGGAAACTACGCGGAGCGAGTCGGTGCCGGCGCTCCCGTCTACCTCGCCGCCGTCATGGAGTACCTGGCCGCCGAAGTTCTCGAATTGGCCGGCAACGCCGCTAGAGATAACAAAAAGACGCGTATCATACCGCGCCATCTGCAACTCGCGATCAGAAACGACGAGGAATTAAACAAGCTCCTGTCGGGCGTCACGATCGCCCAGGGTGGCGTTCTCCCGAACATACAGGCCGTCCTTTTGCCAAAGAAGACGGAAAAAAAGGCGTAAGAAGTTCGCCTTTCCGTGGTGCATTAGAAACGATACATTTCTATTTCTATTTCTGTAAAATAAAATAATTTTCAAAAAACGCTTTGGCACGTCAAATTGATCATGGAAGGAAACAGTGTCTAAAATAAAACTTGCTCACTAATGTCTTTGTCTCGCATCGCTGACAGTGCAACCCTTAAAATCTTAAATGATGCATCGTTGGTAAGGTCGCCCATCTCTGAATTCGGATATGTAATTTTTTTGGTTTAGTTGTTTCATTTCCAGCGCATTCGACGTTGCAGGTACAAGTTTTCTCTTTTTTTATACCACTTGCAACTGCATAATTTTGACGCACGATCGCATTAGCTTCTATTACATAGTGATCGGCCCGACATCCTTCCAATGACATAAACAACAGCGCGCCCTCAACTTACTTTTAAAATATTTCGAAAATATCAAATCTAAAAATTTATAGTCTCACCAAACTCAGAGAAGGAAAGCCTTTCCAATGATGTCCTATCTTCCTTGTTGCGCAATTACCAATGCTAAGGGTTTTGCTTTAGTACTAGGTATGCCATACAAAAATTAAAAAGGAAGTATATAGGTATTTAATAATTACAAACATTTAAAAGAAAAAATCATCAATATCGACCTGTTCCTAAAACGTTTCAAGATTTTCAAAACCCTTACTGTTTTGATTATTAACAATCTCTTAAAAAATGTCAGAATTTTTCCATGTATCTCTTCAAACTATAAAATAAATAACAGTAAGAAAATCACAAAGAAACTTTTAAGTTCATTCACTACCATAGTTGTAGCAAAGATAACGCAAAAAAATAAGCAGTTAGTGTAATTTTACTCAGTCACCAATAATCAACATATAGCCATATGTGGTCAAAGAAACGTAAAACTGGTTCTAAGAAAACTGGAAACTTACCTTTTCTGAACACCACCACAACACTACCACCAGAAATAAAATTTTTTAAAATTAAAAAAAAGTATACACAAAATCAAAACCCGTGCTCAGATACATTTTAAAATACCACTCTGTCAAACGTTCAAGAATGAAGATACTATACAGGCGTTAAAGTTCTAATTAGTTGTGGTCATACGTACCTACTTAAACCTGATTTTTCGGACCTAATTACTTTGACCTTGTAATAAACCCTATCCGAGTGCGAATTGTCCGGGCGCGAAATATCCGCACACGTATTAAAGTACCTACAAAAGTGACAACCCTCGCCATTGAGTTCTCATGCAAGCGCGAGTTTCTTACAAAAATTGGTAACTTTAAAATGAGCCCTGTAAAAAAAATTAACCAAGGAAACAACAATATTTAATGAAAGAAAAAAAATTTAATTAGGAGCAACAGTATTCAAATTATTCACGAAAAACTAGAAAAATGGATCTTTATCACCTCCCCCTCCCTTAGCTCGCACCCCACCCCTCTGTACTTTTAGTACGTTGTTCAGGGTACCTTCCCCCACATCTGTGCCAAAATTGACTTCTACGCGATTTTTTCCGCTATTTTTCCTTCGTTGCCTGGACTAGTAGTCTTTTTCCAGCTGTAAGCATAGGGTAAGTCACTCCAAAAATAATGACGCAACTGTATATGTGAAATATTTCAATTTAGTAAGTCAAGTAAATCTGGAAGGGTGGGGGGTATTTCCATATAACCACAAAATTGGTTTATTTCATTTGAATTGTTTATTTCCGTGGTTGTTTTTCAATTTTAGAATTATTTGAAATTGTGTAATTTATTCAAATCAGATTCAGATCATATTTTGGAAAATCTTGGGGAAGGAATTTCTTTTATTGTGAAAGTAGTGCTTCTTTAAATATTGGAATCAACGAAAAAAAAGAGGCTAACTGGATCAAGACGCCGACGGTTGAAAAGCATGTCATTCTATTTGCGCTCTTTATTTTATTCGAGCTATTCGCCCGATTTGATTGGTTCAGGAGGTAATTTGTTCAATATTCTAATAATTAAGTAATATTTTAAGAGTTTCTTAATTTATTTGTCTAACATCTGCGTGTGGGGTAATTTATCTAAACGAGCTTTGTAAACTTCTCCTTCTTTCAGGAATTATTTTTTATTTCATGTGTTTCGGATTCATCTGAGATTGACCTTTTCGGTATCCAAGATTTATTTTAGGTGTTGATCAAAATTTTTTTATAAATTCTTTGGCATTTTCGGAAGTTGATTGAGGCCACTACGAGGGCTACTCGTAAGATAAATGAACAACTGCTCACAGGTTACAAATACACTAGGGACGTGCCGGCCGCAAAACCGGATCTATACTGGATTCTATTATAATAAATAGCATTTCGAGGTTAAATAAAGGGTATTGGAGTATCTATAGGAGCAGAGACTTAAGCCACTACCTTTTAGTATCTTAATTACACGTACCTACTCAAAAATAGTAGACAGCATGCTAACCAAATTACTACTACAGAAAGAAAACATAAATATAAATGAGATGGGAAAAATGATTGAAAAAGACAAATAAACAAAATTGTGAAACCAGGAGATTGTCGATAACATTAAAACACATAGCAGCACAAGCAGGATAATGTCTGGGGGATCCTGCTTCCAAAGTATTGTTGAAAGAGAGGTTAGCAGCAAAATTTCATATCTCCTGAACGGATGGTGCTACTGACCTGAAATTTGAAGAAGGATGAGGCAGGATGCTAGCAGCACTAGCAGGATGAGGTTTGATTGATCCTGCGTCTAAAATGTTGCCAACTTTCCTCGCCTTTTCAATCACTATTTTCTGCTTATCCCGCCATCCTGCTTTTTACCCGTTAAATTTAGGGAGTTCTACAGCAGCTTGAATCGCCGTAGCTTCAGTCACGATGGCTGTGGTCGTCAACGGTCCTTCCATTTGCCCCTCAAGTGGTTGAAAAGTGAATTCTGACTCTCATAAGTCCAGATTCAGTTTCTCCTCCGAAGGATCGCCCTTCACAAGCATCTCTTCAGTCTCTGAATTGCTATTTGGAAGTCTCGAATCTTATTTCTCTAGGTCACCTTCAACAAAAAGTAAAAATGAAAAATTCCCACACTTCTTCCTCCTTTAAAATTTGCATAAATAGAAGAAGGTAAGAATAAGATGGAAATGCCGTCTCAATCAACGCTTGCATTTGCAGAACCCAAGACGTGCACAACACGATATTTCTACCACCTTTCAGATGTTCTTTACCACCTGAAGTTGAATGTAATTGCATTTCTCCTATCACGGTTCTAGCCCGAACTGCTCTAACTAAAAAGAAGCGCTGATATCCGATTGTGACAGTCATTTGGCCCGGTGACATTTAGTTCACTCGAATAAAGTCAAGTCATTTACATTCCATTGGGTATATCTCGAATCGTAGAATATGCAAACAGTTTCCTTTTTGGTTTAGGTACTGCACATTCATTTACTCCAATCGAGATAAGCCCGATGCCTTTTATACTGCCTAAAGTTTGTATGCATACATTCTTAGTAAATTGAAAAAGAATTACTCCAGTCGAACTTTCCGTCTAAGTTAAACTTCGTAACTTCGAGAGAAAGTAAAGGAAGTATTTTGCGCAAATTCGCCACGAGGCACATTAGAACAATTCCATTATCTTTCTTATGAAAAAGTACGAAAAAAATTAAGAATAATGTATGTAATTTGTTCCTCTTAGCTCACTTTTTCTAGTAAAACTTGGCTACTTAATAAACGTCTTTGTGAGAATTTTATTCCACGAAAGAGCGGTTTTTGAATTATTATAATTATGTGGGTTATTTATATAGTGTAAAACTACGGTAAATTATTTCAAAAGCAATAATTGTTTAATACATTTCTCAATTTCTGGACGAATTTTATACTTTACCTCAAGCTAATTTAAAATTACCAACCCTTGTGTTCGCAGACGTAAAAGTAGAAGTTATGTATCGCACTCTTTTAATGTTCCTGAAGACGGCATGGGCGTAGGGGTGGAAAATGCTTTTCAGGATTTTTTTAGTCGATGATAAGTGAAAATAATGGTCTATTTCAGAATTATTAACTGTATCGGATTTACTTGCTACTCTAATTTGACAACAAAATTTATCCACAACAGTATATAGGTACAATTTTAGGGTCCAAAGGAATATAGTAGGGCGCTTTGTTGAGCGAAGGTGTTGGGAAGGAACTGTGTAGGAGGATTGGAGGTCCTGACCTCCCTTCTAAATGTCAACGGTTCATAAAGCCACTACGACACGGATTTAGCCCCAGGTGTGCTTATTACTAAAAGTGGTTTTCCTGACCTTTATATAACGATTTTCCGATTTATAATGATGATAGTAGAGTATTAACCGATAATAGAACTTATAGCAGTCGTAGTCTACGCTTACTTCATCTGCTCCTAAGATTTCCCAGGTAAACAAATTCAAAAGTTTCGTATCAATCACGTTTATAGCAGAATAAAACTCTACACGTAAAAAATGGGCGGTTATATTCCTGTAGGAATATTATGCGTCTATTATCCCCATTGATATACGAGTTATATGCGTTTGCGGAATGCGCATTATTTTCGCATATGGAATATGTCAGTAGGCATTATTCGGGGGTAAATATACGAGAGCTTGATTTTTAATCGGATCATTTTATTTTTACACGAAAGTTTTGTCGCAACGGAAAAAAGCTCGAGATCAAAAGCGCGATATCTTATTATCCCGATTTAAAATCAAGATCGAGTGTATTTTAGGTAGATTAATACAAAACAATAAATTTCACAAACACTTTATATTTTACGCATTGCTTCACGCATTTTTATCGCGGATAAAAGGTTACGTAGCTTTTAATCGCTGTTAAAAAGCTGCCTACTCTCAGATTAAAAAGTATGTGCGGTCGAGAACAGAAAAATAACCATTGGGCCAATTTTAATGAACTGGGTATCAAGTTAAAGCCCGTTTAATTCTACTCTCTATACTAAATAAACAATATACTGTAACGTTTAGGTTTTGAACTTCTGAATTTTTCCCGCAAAAATAAGTCAATTAGAATTTTCAAGCTGTGAAAAATGTAAAGGTTTTAAAGGGTATTCCGAAACAAAATATACTGGTCTGATGACGCAAAGAACTTATGGCGATCAACCAAATATGTGTCATTTTGAATCACTCAGTGGGTTGTCGTTCTTTAAAAAAAAATTTAAATTACATGTTTAGTATTCGAACAATAGTTTGAATAGTAAAGGCAGTACGGGAAAAGCTGTTTTCCGTCCAGTTAATAACCTGAGAAATCGAGTTTGAATCTCTATTCAAAGGCTACTACATGATTAGAGGAATTTTAAGATTCTTAATGGGCTCATCCCGCCTTCATTTTTTATTTCTGATCCACAAACTACATTAAAAATAAAAAGACCCGTGTGTCCTCAATTTTTATTTGCGAGTAAAATAACCCCAAAATAAATTATTGAAAAGCTGCTTATTAAATTAGAACTGCGGAATTCAACTATACTGTAAACCCCCATTATAAAGATTTGAAATAGTAACTTAACAGAAGAAGAATCCAATATCGAAGGGTTTCCTAATGCACTTCTTTCCTGACAAAAACGTCTTTTAGCATCTATGTTGTAACCATCGCGTTGTACCCAGATGATGAGATGATTAGGGTTTCAACCCATTCCACGATCGAGAAGACTTATGATTCAACTTTCAAGGTTAGTTCTATTTAATTTTGTCTAAGCTGTCAAAGTAAATATTGACTACCTTTAAGATCTAATGCAAAAACGAATTTTCGTAATAATTTCATTTTTCTAGAAAATTTAGAAGAAGCCCTATAATTGTTCAAAAGCATAAAACTTTAATTTTATACGGGGATTTTAATGTTAATTTTCTAAAACATACGGCGTTACTAAATACTACTTTAAATACATTAAACACCTATCTCAACACCAACTAGGATTGTAATTAACACCAGTAGCTGTATCGACAACATTATTACTAACCTGCCAAGTACTTCGTACCGCATCTTCAATTTTTCTGTAGATTTCTCGGATCATAAAGCTCCAAATATTCATTATGAAAACTAATAAAATAAAACTTATAGTCTATACTTGTGGAGACGTGTTATCAATCAAACAAATTTAAATTCATTTAAACACCGCCTCGAAAGGATTGACTGGAGCCGTTTATACACAATACACAACGTAGATCAGTTCACCAGTCATTTCTTTAAAATTATTTAACATATATTTTTTGTTTTCCCTTAAAGAAACATTACCTAGGAAAGAAAACCCAGAATTGGGTGACAAAAGGAATCCGAACTTCTAGTAAGGTAAAGCGGAAGCTCTACATAAATATGCGAAACAATCCACAATCAAATTTTACTGATCACTTCAAGCGCTACAATAAATTATTTATTAAAAAAGTTATTGCACAAGCAAAAAAAAATGTAAACTAAAAGAGTTATAATGAATTCAAGAAACAAAATAAAATCCACGTGGTAAATTATAAATAAAAACCTAAATAAACAAACAAACAAAATTACATCTATTTCTTTAAACCAAAATGGCAAGGTTATTACTGATTCTGAACACGTAGCTAATATTTTCAATGACTATTTTGTTTCCGTTGCGCATGAATGTAAAAAAAAACATACCTCCAACATACGAAACTACGAAAGTTATCCCATCATCACCAAATTCTTTCTATTTGCTGCCTGTCACAAAAACTGAATTGTTCAATGTTTTAAATAATTTAAATAATATGTTAGCTTGCGGTCACGATTGTATTCCTATAAAAATATATAAAGAAGTGTTTGATGAAATATATCAACCTTTGATTTACTTAATTAACCTTTCTTTCTCTTCTAGGGATTTTCCAAGCCATGGTAAAATTGCAAAAATTAACCCACTTCACAAATCAAAATCTAAATCAGAACCACAAAATTATAGACCAATTTCGATCTTAAATTCCGTACCGAAAATACTAGAATCTCTCATAACAGTTAGATTAATTGCCTTTTTGGAAACCCATAAATTGTTTAATAGTTCACAACATGGCTATAGAGTAAATAAATTAACTACCACAGCTTTACAAAGTATGTTACACTACATACACGCTGCGCATAATAATGGCAAGGTTGTAGCATCGATAAGTTGTGATTTGTCGAAAGCTTTCGATCTGGTTGATCATGACTTGTTACTGGACAAGCTATACTCATATGGCATTAGAGGCGTGACGCTAAATTTATTGAGATCCTTTATTAGTGATAGGTGGCAATATGTTGCAGTTGAGCAAATTTTTCCCTCGGGACAAATTATTGAAGTTGCATCCGAATTAAAACCAATTAAGTATGGAGTACCCCAAGCATCTATCCTTGGCCCTATATTATTTATAATTTTTATTAATGACCTATTTAACTGCTTCGATCCATCTGTGATATCACCACATATGCAGATGACACTAGTGTTAGTGTGGCTTGTGTTGAAGAAGAGTTAGAAATTAATTTAAAACGTGCGTTATCAACTTTTATTAATTGGTTTAATGCAAATAAACTTTTACTCAATTTGGAAAAAACAAAAATTCTTCTTTATAAGAAGAATATGGGTTTTGATATCGCTCCACTGCGTTACCAGTGAGTTCAATTAGAAAGGTGTCAATCCTGTACCTTCTTAGGAGTTATTATAGACACAGAACTTAGTTGGAAAGATCACATTGGCCATTTGAGAGCAAAATTACATTCATCAATTTTCGCATTGTCCCGTTGTAAAAATTTATGTGACCATAAAACCCTTTTGCAAATCTACTATTCAATATTTGAAAGTAAGGTGCGATATGGTATCTCATTATGGGGAAATGGTACTAGTCATATAATTGCTAGCATATTTAAGGTTCAAAAAAAGAGCAATCAGGGTAATGTTTTCGCTACATAAACGAGAATCCTGCATACCGCATTTTAAAAACTTTCAGATTGCAACTGTCTATTCATTATATGTGCTTGAATGTTTATGTTTCGTGTTCAAAAACAAAAAATTATTTTCATTAAATTGTGATAACCACTCATATAATACGAGAACAAAAAATAACTTTTCTATAAAGAGATCAAAAAGTAAGGTGCATAACTCCTACCTACAGATGGGGGTGAGATTTTATAATGTCAAATGTATTACAATGTTGGCACCTTTTAAAAACCAAATTGGAAAAATTCTTCAGTCAATGGTGCTATACACACTGGATGATTTCTTTACGAATATATCAAAAAATACTAGTCATACTAAAAAAAACAAGTTTTAATATATACACCTATTTACATTTCTTTTTTATAGATATATTTATATTATTTATTGTCCTTTACTGTGTTTTTTATATATTTCGTGTTCGATGTGCTACGTAAGCAATACATTGCATTACAGATATACAAACTATCTCTGTTTTTCACTGGCAGCAGGGAAACTGAAATAATAAAGATGATAACGGCGCCTAATAAAGTCGTCGCTTTCCATAATTAGGAAACTTTCGTTTAGTTGATGGTGTTTTTAGGTATACCTCATTATTTCTGATTTATGACTTTATTGTTTGAACGCGCCCTTAAATGAGAAGTGCCAAAGTTACACAGCGTAACAGTTTTCTTAATTAAAATGAATGAATCTCATTCGTTTCGTAAGAGAGGCATAAATAAACCCAGAAAAATGGTCCGATCAAAGCACGTTATTAAAATCGAGAAAGTTTAAAATTAACTTAAACGCAAGGATTGACGTGCCCCCCGATACTTGTTAAACTTTTCCCCATTTTTTTTAACACCACGCCTGATTGCGAATAAAAGTCAAAAGTCGAATTTGAGTTTAAAGCTGGAAGTTGCCCTGGACCTTAACAAGCCAATGGACACGGCTAGACAGATTACGTCACACTAGTCTGTTTGTGTGAGCGAAATTTACGCTAATTACCGCTTTCCTTTCAGAGTTGACTCTACAATTTCCGGAGCTCTCGTTGTAAACCAGCCCGAAGTTTTCGGCACTAGAATTACGTTTGTAAAGTTAATTCCGCCAAGCTAAATGTGGTGTAGATGAAAATTGATCCGTGTGTATATTTATTTAAGATGGCGTTATCGGCGTCCTTTCCATGTTTTATTGCCTTTTTCTCATCGATCGCTATATGGCCATATAAAAACGTTTCGTCGGGTCTGTATTAAAGAGGACAACTTATTTCAAACTGTCAAACCCCGTCGAGTGTCTACTTGGCTTTTAGCCTCCGTTTCAACTAATTTTAAAGCGGAGATGTATAATGAAATTGACTTTAAAAACGCGGAAAAATTGCTTGTTTACTTAGGGATGCCTAAATATGGGAGAGTTGGGGGATCGCGTCAAGAAGTTTATCTACTTTCCATGACCTAATGGAATGTATAAAATATTTTCCGTTTTCACAAGAGTTGACCTGGGAAAAATTTATTTGTGTTGGCAATACCAAGTCTCTAAAATGAAACAGCATGGGGAGCTCGGAAACCGTAAAAGTTACAAATCCGGTTTAATGGCAAAAAAGTTTCAGAATTAACGGGTCAATAAAATACCGTTTAGCTTTAGACAATTAGGAAATTAGGGTTGCTTTCCGAGATATTCGAAATTATACGAAACATCATGATTTCGTTATAATTTTTTTTAATGTTACTTCAAGAAGAACAAAGAAATAAAAGACACTTTCTCATTGCCACTTTTATAGTTCTAACTTTTACGGTATCCAAAACCCTCGTGCTGTTCGTTTTTATCTTGGACGTCTGGTATAAAATTAATGCTTAAATAATAAATTTTTTGCTTGTAGAATTGACATAATGTTGGGTAATAGTTATTTACATAATAAGTCATGAAAGTGGTCGTTTACATGGCGCGGTGGTTTATTGAAAAGTACGAGGACGCGCAGCGTCCGAGTATCTCTTTAATGCCTCCAATTCAGGTGGACTCACTTTCATGACTTATTATGTATAAAATTTTACCTGAAACCGCAACATGTAGATAACTTTTCGTACGTACTTAATAGGAAAATCTCAGATTCTACTTACTTACCTACGTTTGAAGCAAATTTGTCTAAACACACAACATTACTTATTTACATATTTCCAACCCCCCGAAAGTTAGAATCAAGTTCGGATTTCAGCTCTCCTCAAGGTTCGATTACAAACTTTTCCAATTTACATAATTTTGTTAAACCAATAATGCCTGTAAATATCTGCATAACGAGGGAAATTGAATTTCATTTTTTTTTATTACGGATTTAGTGCTTGAAAGGTAATTACTGAACAAAGCTGGTATTGTATCGTGAATAATAATTGCAGTCAAAATTAATGAAACTTTACTTAAAGTGAGTTTTGTTTTGAAGCTGCTTTCATAATGGAAGAAGTCTAATCGAAAAAGTACGAATTGTTTTGGATTCTACGCCCAAAATTAATAAGAAAAAGTGTTTTTTTGGTAAAAAAGGAAGGTTATACACCGCCTTTTTTTGAGCCCCGAAAAAAAATTGTCTCAGATCGACCGGGAAAAAAATTTTTCGTACTTCCGGGACTAAAATAACAACTTCACTCCATTATGACAAGTACTGAAGTGTCACTTTTTGTCCCGCCGGGATTAAATTTGGACGAAAATCCCGGAAGGATGAAATTACTAACAAGGCAATTTCAGTAGGTTGTTCCACATTTTATATGCGGCACTACTTCTTAAACGCATCGTAGTGCTGATCATATAGTTTTTTGGATTTCGGTGGTATCAATTCTTTACCTACTTTGGCTACTTTTTATCAATATCAAATACACCTTTGTCACGCACCACGAAAATTATGACACTAGCAATGACAGTTTCCAAATTATTTTTGTTACCATAGCATAGGGATTGTCGCACCAACGCAACGTTCCTATGGTAACTTGTTAAGCAGTGATTTTTTGAAAGAACGCGTTCTCAAACTCCATACATATTAAGTGTTTCAGTTTCGGAAGTACGAAAAATATCGTATATACCTTGCGACTGAAGTAGTGGTCTTAATCCCTCAGGTAAATTATGGCCCTCCCTTCGGTCGGGCCATAAACTTTACCTTCGGGATTAAAAGAACTACTTCAGTCCCGCGGTATATAATATACTATTTTGTA
>NW_022170663.1:8060225-8107333 GCF_008802855.1 Photinus pyralis
TGTGGCCTGTAGAATCCATAATTTCAAACAGTTCCAAGATTGGGCTACTAGTTCAAAAGTTACAGCCCTTTGAATTTTTTTTCGAAATTGGTTTCTAGTCTATAACTTTTGATTGAGAAGTCTAATCGGAAAAGTACGAATTGATTTGGATTCTACGCACCCAAATTAATAAGAAAAAGTGTTTTCCCGAGAAATTTTGGTGTAGTCGATTTTTGGCAAAAAAAGGAAGGTTATACACTGCCTTTTTTTGAGCCCCGAAAAAAAAATTGTCTCAGATCGACCGGGAAAAAAAATGTTCTTATAAAATGTACCCTGTAGAATCCATAATTTCAAACAGTTCGAAGATTGGGCTACTAGTTCAAAAGTTACAGCCCTTTGAATTTTCTTTCGAAATTGGTTTCTAGTCTATAATTTTTGATTGAGAAGTCTAATCGAAAAAGTGCGAATTGTTTTGGATTCTACTCCCCAAAGTTAATAAGAAAAAGTGTTTTCCCGAGAAATTTTGGTGTAGTCGATTTTTGGTAAAAAAGGAAGGTTATACACTGCCTTTTTTTGAGCCCCGAAAAAAAAATTGTCTCAGATCGACCCGGAAAAAAAATTTTCTTATAGAATGTACCCTGTAGAATCCATAATTTCAAACAGTTCGAAGATTGGGCTACTAGTTCAAAAGTTACAGCCCTTTGAATTTTCTTTCGAAATTGGTTTCTAGTCTATAATTTTTGATTGAGAAGTCTAATCGAAAAAGTACGAATTGTTTTGGATTCTACGCCCCAAAATTAATAAGAAAAAGTGTTTTCCCGAGAAATTTTGGTGTAGTCGATTTTTGGTAAAAAAAGGAAGGTTATACACTGCCTTTTTTTGAGCCCCGAAAAAAAATTGTCTCAGATCGTATCATGAAACATTATGTCATTGCTAGAATGCTTTATCGCAAGACGATTCTGTTCATTTTTTGGTGCTTTTACAGCTTTCGGTGTAGTCATAAAAAAGACGGTCTCCTTCCTACAACTACGATACGGGGCCTAAACGCGTTCTGACGCATTCAACGTGAGATTACAGCTAAAGTATTGGAGATACAAAAAAAATGTAAATACTCTTTTTTATAGGGAATTTAGTAAACTATATTTTTCATGTAAACTATTTCTTCGTATCAGTAATAGTTGCCGAGATGGGCAAAAAACTGGAAAAGTATACCGTTTTTCCAAGATGGCGTCTCGAGCGCAACAGATTTTGAGAGGGACTTTTAGTATGTTCAATAGAAAGTCCCAATAAATGTGTATACCAAAATTCAGATCTTTACCGATTAATGTTTTTATTTGTCCAAAATTGCGCTAATTTGACTGAAAAGGAAAAAAATTTGCACAAAACTTGTAGGATGAGATTATTATTAAGTTAACGCATATTATATATTTTCCCCGATAATCCACAGTTTTCAGACTTACCAGCAACCCTGTATATTAATCAAATTTTCAATCGGAAATGAATCCATATTCAACACATATTTCATCCAGTCTATCGATATTAACTTTTTACAGCGCAAACGTGTTGAAGTTCTTTATATTCCAAAAGCACAAGTTTATTAGAAGGTGTATTTATTCTTTGGATGAAAAGAATACAATTTTTCAAATATTGACTGACAGAATATTGTTTACTTTGTCAATTCATTATATCCACAACGCCTGCTACTTAACCTTGTTTTAGTTCAAAATGGCAATTAACATATTTACTTTAACACTTTCCCATGTTACTGACTTTTTAATCCAAAAATACGGAAAGCACATCATAAAAGTCCCATTTTTGCACACAACATTTTGATTGCTTTCTTGTCTTTCTTTCGTACATACACAATTGGGACACTAGTTCGTCAAAAGTGTTTTCTTCGTTTTTCCAAAATAACATCCAACTAGATCTGAAATTCTCGAAATCTTCTGGTAAAATTTGCAAAACTTTACAAACAAAGAGTAAATCCGGCAGTTCATTTTCTGCCTTGGATTTTAAACCATTGTTAAGCTCACTCCATAAATTTCTCAGTGTGGCAACGACTCGACTTTGGACTTTGAACTCAGACTCTTTGAGTAAACTGAGACCCATAACCTATTGAAGTTTTTTATATTCCAATAGCGCAATTAAAAGGTGTATTTATTCTTTGGATAAAAAGAATACAATTCTTCAAAAATTGACTGACAGAATAACTGGCACTGGCTTGCGTTATAAACTATAAACCCTTATAAAAATCCATTTGTGAATAGGTCTTAAATCATTCGAGAAAAATTTAAATATTTCGGCTAAATCTCACACACGTATGCCATTTAATAGGAACGTTTTTCCTCATTCCCCTGAATTAGTTTCCCCCGCTTCGTTATCGACAAACGCTTCCGCAATCTATTTACGTTTAACGGTATACGCTTTAAGAATACAGATGTAATCGTATTTTAAACGGTATCGCATCTTTCTCTGCCTTCATAGGAACTTCACATCATCGAGACGCGTCGGCGTCGGTAACATATTCCAGATTTGGCAATTTTGATGGATGTCATTTCCACGTGTCAGCGCGTGTAATTCGCCCAAACTATTGGAGTGCGGTATCAGTGTTGAAGTCTACATGGAGCACTTAAAAAAATCCACATTAGCCGAGGACTTGAGCGATCTAGAGAACGACTTTAAGCACAACTTGAATTTGTTAAGGCTGAAGGATTTGGAAATTCAACGGTAAGCTGTTACTATTGTATTTGTTTGTGCTTTTTACGTAAGCTTTAGATAAGTAACAAGTCAGGTGAACACGGCCTCGATTACGACGCCGTTACAAAGTGTCAGATAGCGCTTTTAGCTTGTGTTACCTTTATATTTACCACTTTTCTCTTGTTTTATCTTTTCCACGAGAGATACCAACTTATTGGATGCTCAATTTACTGTTAATAGTAGATTTACATTAGATTACATCCATTTCGCTCGCCCTAACTTACAGGGATTTCATTTCAAAACGAACCAGAATAATAACTCACGAGATCTGCCAGTTAGTCATATCTGGGAAACGGGATTCACTTACGATAGCTTTTCCGTCAAGCGCGCCTCCGGGGGGGGGGGGGCGTTAACTTGGTGCAGATTCAGTGACTCTATAAAGACATTATGACCACACAGTGGTATTATTGTCTATTGGTAATGGATTACGACTTCAGTTAAAGGAAAGGATGGAAGATGAACTGATAAAAACGGACATAGATATTACAGAGGGGGGAAAATAGAGAGAGAGAAAACGGTAGGTAGAAGGAGCGGATAAAGAAGTCGTTGCCGAAATACCTAAGCGAGGGAAGAAAAAATATTATGATAATTATGCGAAAACGAACAGAGAGGAAAGAAGAAATGGATAAAAGACAAAAGGAAAAGCAAAATTTCCGGAGAGATGGAGTACATGCTATGAGAGAAATGAATTAGGTTGATTTTGGAAATAAAAAAAAGGAAACATACATTCTGTGTTCTGCGGGAAAAGAATGAGAAAAAATAAAGAACAACATAACGATAAAGGAGAGACGGGAAAAGGGAAAGAAAGAGAGAATATAGCAATGGCTGAAAGAAAAGCTACAGGTAGAGGCGAGGACAATTGATCTAGGGGGAAATAAAATAGTCGCGGAACTAACATGGGAAAAGAAGAGGGAACTAATGAGAGGTAAGGGAAGGTTAAAAAGAAGCCGGACATACAGATATAGCGTACTGACTGAAAGAAGCGTACAGAGAGAATTTAGAGAGAACGGAGGGAGAAAGAGGAAAGGGTAAAAAAATGGGGATGTAGGAAATCAATGGTGGAAGACATAGAATAGAGTTGGAGTAACAAAAAGTAAAGATTAGCGACACCAAAAAGGATCTAAACAGGAAAGGGAAAGGCTGGGTTTGGGGGAGATTTGAGCAATAAAAGAGAGGGCAGGGAGAGAGAGGAGAGTTAAGAAAACAGACACGAACAGCAAAAGAAAGGAGTAAAGCGGAATGGAAAGGAATATGAGTAACATGAAGATGTTGTTCTGGAATTTGGCGGGGATAGCAAGTAATTGGAAGTGGTGGAATCATGGATAGAAGAAAAGAACTGGGAGAAAATAAAGAATATGATACCGGATGAATACAGATGGAGGAACTCACTCGCAAAAGGGGAAGATCCAAAGGAGGCAGTTTAACAGAGGTAAAAAACATATAAGGAAATGGGGGAATGAAACGTACGAGGAAGAAGGCATATAGCAATGACAAGTGGAAGTAGAGGGGAAGATGATGGGCGCGATAACGATATATAACAGAAAAGAAATGAAAGAGTTAAAAAAATAACAAATATGAGGACGAGAGGCTAATAGTGGGAAGAGGGGGGTGGGGGATTTCAGAACAGGGAATAAAGGAAATTGCATGAAGATGGGAAGAGCAACACAAGATTCAGAAGTTCATGAGGAGGAGTTGTTACTGGAAATACAATTATGGACAAGAGACAAGGTGGAGGACTACAGGAGACTTGAGGGGCAAGTATACAAAATAGGCGAGAGCACAGAGGTGTGGAATATATGGAGGATTGTATTAAAAAGGAAATAATATAGAAACAGGTAAAGAAAGAGGAAGGGAGAGATAAAAGAAAAGAGTGGTAGGACAGAGAATGCACAGAAGAGAGAAACAGATACAGAGGATGGAGAGAAAAAGAAAGGAAGATATAATAGGAGAAGGAGAGAATAAAACAAGTTAAAAAGATGGTCACTCGCGATCGACCAAAGCACATTTTCCCCACACAGTATCAGTAGTAATCAGGAAAGCTAGTGAATAATCCAAAAAATCTTTTGTCATTATTGTCATGGGGGCTGTTAGTACTACACCCTATATGAAAGAAACCACAACGAAAAAGCTTAAACAGGAGGGTAGTCAGTAGTGGTACAGACGGACAAATTCCGGACAATAGCATTCATTTTCTTTTTGGAAAATACGCTATAAAAAGGAACAATAAATATGCCAGAAAAAAATATGAAGAAGCAGAAAGAATATGAAAAAGAAATCAGGGAAATAAAAAAAGAGAAGAACTTTTGGAAGATGATTAACAGAGAAAAGAGAAAACACATACAAGTCGAGGACTAGAAGCAGCCCTTTATGAAGGTACTACAAGGGAAGAAAGAGAGAAAGAGTATGGGATAGACGATAGAGTATGAGGAAAGAGAGGGTGGAAGGAGACGAGATATCAAAAGAAGAGATGGTGCAACAATTAAAGAGACTGAAGGAATAGCCGGCGGCAGAGAGGAGACAAAATATTATTTGAGGCATGGATTTTCGCTACAGATACTATTAATGAGAAGCTAAGGATACTAATAAACAAGATATGGAAAGGAGGAGGATTAGCGGAAAAATGGAAGGAAGGGGTGGTAGGTACAAAAAGGGAGACGGGGACTGTACGAACAATTATAGGGGAATTTGAATACTGACACCGGCGTTGAGGAGCCTAGGAAAGCAGTGTTTTTATGCACTACCTTTAGATGTGCAGTTGCCAACCACCTCTTTCAACCCTAGTTTCAACCACTAAAGGGAATTGTTGTTCTCACACGAGGTAATTCAGGGTGAGGTTAGGTTAGAGTACACTAGTTAGGTTACACGAGAAATTTTGTATCAGGAGAATATAACGTGCGAGGAGATTGAAGGTTAGGATAAAGTATTAGTGAGGTTAGCTTAGAGTGACAATTAGGTTAGGTCAGAAATCTTGTATCAGGAGAATATATGTGCGAGGAGATTGAAGGTAAGGATAAAATATTAGTGAGGTTAGGTTAGAGTGACAGTTAGGTTAGGTCAGAAATCTTGTATCAGGAGAATATAACGTGCGAGGAGATTGAAGGTTAGGATAAAATATTAGTGAGGTTAGGTTAGAGTGACAGTTAGGTTAGGTCAAAAATCTTGTATCAGGAGAATATAACGTGCGAGGAGATTGAAGGTTAGGATAAAATATTAGTGTGGTTAGACTAGTGTGATAGTTAGGTTAGGCCAATTTGGTTTAGGCGTCTAAAATTTTGACAAACTAATTTGCCCTAACCTAACTAGCACTCTAACCTAACCTCACTAAAACTTACCTAACTTTCAATCACCTTCTCGAGTGTCCCTATGCCCGAGGTCCGCACAGGTGCCGTCCCGTCGCTTTTTGATTCTGTAGGTAGGTGACCATGGTGCGTTTAATCTAGGCCACACGGTATATAATGGTGGAAAATGAATTGGAAAAAAAGGCGGATCTAAGGGCAGCGTTTGACAGAGTAGAAAGGGAAAAAGTATGGGAAATGATGGAGGATGATAAAATATACAATTGTTAAAGAACAGAATTAAGGAGTTATATGTAGACAAGAAATAGGGTAAGGATAGGAGGGAAGGAGTCAGAAGTGTTCTAGAAAATAAAAGGATTGATACAGGGATGCCCACTTATATTAAGACAGGGTCAAAGTGGAGGAATCGTGACGGGAAGAAAGGAGATATGGTCCCTGACTTACTTGGATGACACAGTATTGTTGGCAAGAGAAGAACAATAGAAGAACTAAATGCGGAGAAGAATAAAGAGCAACTGGGAAAGAAAAGGAATGGAATTAACTTTCCAAAATCGAACATTTGAGAAAGGGAAAGTAGGAAAAGTATGATAGAATGGAAGTGGAAATGGCAAAGGGCGGAGGATACTAGGATATCAAATGCAAACGCACAAAATTAAGAAAAAAGGGAGAAGTGGCGATGAGGCAAGGAGAGAGAATTTTAAAAATGTTTTCAGATTAAAAAAACACTTTTTTGACGCAATGGTAAAAGGGGTGTTGGGATGAATTGGAACGAATACAAAGAAGGTACTACAAATGGGTACTCAGACTAAACAGAAGGACACCAAATTACACACTAGAGGAAGAAATAAAAATGGAAAAAGATAATGATAGATAGTATAAGATTCGACGAAAGGAGAACGCAAATTGATGAAAGAAGGGTTAGCAACGAGGATGAACACAAAAGGGATTTGGTGGGAACGAAGAAAAAACTATAACGAGAGAAAAGGATACGTAGGGCCAGAGGGCGCAAGGACGAGAGAAATAGGGGAAATGGAAAAAGAACTTGCAAAAAGGTACACCTGCGGATAGTGAGGATCAAGAATTTGAAGAGGAAACGAAAAGTATAGGGAGCTGATAACGGATGGGGTGCCTTAGTGTTTAACGGAGAGAAAGACAAACATTAAAATAATTGCAAGGTTGAAATGCGGAAATGAGGAAAGGAGAAGTCGATTTGTTTGCATGTACACAAAGTGCGCAAGCCGGCCTCCGCGATTCGTCCCGTTTTCGCAACACCCACGTGCCTGTAAATGTGTTGATATTATAGGGTGAATATAAAATAAGATTATGAACTTTAACTGCGTATTTTGCTAATCCATAAGAAAGCGTACGAAAATGTTTACAGAGCGTGAACGTGTTTTGAGCGCGAACGATATAGGGGATGAGAATGTACTAACCGATCGAAAACCGCACCTTGGGAGGATAGTCACGTCCCTTACAAAGTTTAACTGTGCACAACTGATAATACTATTGAATACCGGTATGAAATAATGGTATTGGTATTCGGTTCGTGACTCAAAGACAAAGAAATTTGTTAACACATCTCGCCATCTCATTAATCCCATTTCCTTACAATTTATTTTGCACCATATTCATATTTCCCGACCAATAAATTGCTTAAATCGGAAAGGAAACGAATCGGGCCTCTACCGCTACCGTATCCTTCTTGGGGATGATCTGTTGATTAATATCTTAGTTGGTGTCATTTAGCAAAACAATTTATATACGAAACCGTATGTGTTCCCATTCTCATTCGCCTCGTAGATGTGAAAGTTACATTCAAAAGCTCAAAATATAAATCAAACTGCCGGAATTCCTGCCGGTAATATTTCATTTTACAAAACCCAGCAAATTTTTAGATCTTACATTATGACAATTCGGCGTTATTTATGGCTGTGATATTTATGATAATTTAATGTATGTATAGATACAAGTCGATCTGCAGAAAGCTGTATCCTAAAATTGTAATTTATGTGAGGCGGTCGCGCAGATGCTAAACAGGAATGTTCACTTTTTCCTAGTAAACAGAAATGGAAAAGGCAAGTTTTCACAGCTGAATTCTTATTGGGCCTACACCTGTCAATAGATGTAAACATGAGAACAAGCTGAACGTCCGAGGAGTCGTTTGCGTCACGTCCATTTTCATTTGTTACTTTAAAGTAAGTGAGTGACACCTTTTATACTTAAGCTTTAGGCCACCGAAGAATTTGGCAGGACGAAATCAATCTTATATTCATCGCATAAAAGTACTGACTATGTTTGTACCAAAATTAGGAGCAAATGAAAAATGATGATACAGACGGTGGGCTTTTTAATTCGCTGAGGATATTTAAGATATTTTTTATTATACCTGAATCCTCGCCTGAATCGCAATCTACACTCAAATGCGTGCGAAATAAGGCTTTTACGGGAGAGAAATTAAAAACAGAATTTCATCTTATGAGAGTTTGTTGGATGAATTTCTTGCTATACAATTAGAAATTGAATGTCTAATCAAGGATGAAGATTTGGAAAGTGAATATAATGCCCGTGAACAATTGGAAAACGAGTATCATTCAACAATAGTGCGCAAGGTTTATTACAAGGCAATTATGCAGAAAATGAGGCAAGCTCAGGTTCTAACTCAAATAATAATCAAAACTTTATACAGTACTCGAAAGTAAAGTTGCCTACAATAAATTTACCAACATTTTCAGGTGAGTCCAGTGACTGGTTACAATTTAGAGATTCATTTGACAGCTTAATTAATATTAATAGTCGTATTAGTAATGTTCAACGTTTTCATTATTTAAAGAGAGCCTTACAGGGTGAAGCTTTTGAAAGTATAGCCAATATTCAAGTTACAAATGACAATTTCTCAATAGCGTGGGAATTATTATGTGAACAATTTACAGATAAAATAGCATTATTACATGTACATACTAAAGCTTTATTTGATATTGAAACTATCAAAAAGGAATCTTCAAAAAATCTCAGCCATTTAGTGGACCATGTAAGAATGCACTTAAGGTCTTTAAAAGCATTAGGACAACCCACAGAATCTTGGGATACTTTAATTACATATTTAATATTTACAAAACTTGATCCAGTGACAATCAGAGGGGGAATCTAAAGAATTTCGAAATGATTCATCCAATTTAGGGAATTTACTTTCATTTTTAAAACAAAAGGCAAAAATGCTTAAGAAACTGGAAGAGAAGAATACAGAGGCAAATTCAGCCGAAACAGTAAAGGCACAATCGTCCAAATCGCAAACAGTTTCTAAACAAACATTTAATCCCTATACTCAAAAAAGCTTTCATACTTCAAACCGTTTATGTTCAGCGTGCAATCCTCCAAATCACAAAATTTACACTTTCACAAAATTCTTAAAGTTGTCCGTTCCTGAAAGAATTGATTTGGTCAACAGATCCAATTTATGTGTAAATTGTTTAAATCGTGGGCATCAGTTGAATGATTGTAATTTCGGCCATTGCAAAAAATGCACTGTCAAGCATCATTCCCTTCTACATGTTATTCAATCAGAGGTCAATTCTAAAACACATGCTACACAGTTTTTGGTTTCTTTCAATTTAAGTTCAAAACAGGTACTTTTATCAACAATCTTGTTGGAGGTAATTGATACAAAAGGAAATCGTCAAGATTGCAGACCCAGGGAGCCAGTCTAACCTCATTAATTCAGATTTCTGTCAGAGACTTGGATTACCACTTAATCCCATTAATATTACAATTTCAGGGGCTTTCAAGGTAGAATCCAGAATCCACTCCATTTGTAAAATTCAAATTTGTTGAAAAAATACTCCATTTATAGCTCTGCTTGATTATTTAGTTGTTACGGAAATATGTGATGTTGTTTCTGAATCTCCTGCATGTATAGGTCAAATCCGTCTCAATCCTTCAGGTCCCTTTCTTCATAAGACCATGTTTGGATGGATAGTGGGTGGACCACTTATAAAAGGTGTTTTTTCGAATAGCTCAAACTCTTCTAAAATTCATTTACAAAATTTTACTAGGTATACAAAGTCAGCTTTCTCGCTTCTGGGAAATAGAGGATTGTATAGATTTAATTCATTTTCCAGATGAGAAAAGTTGTGAAGCAAGTTTTATTTCAACTCATTATACAGACCAGTTAGGCCGTTTCGTAGTTTCAATTCCTTTCAAAGAACCTGTTCCTAAGTTAGGTGATTCGAGGTCAGTAGCACTTCAGCGGTTTTACAATCTTGAACGAAAACTTCAGCGAAACTCCGAAATACGAGAATTATACACATTTCTTTTGCCACATCATGGGATAGTAAAGGCTGATTCACTCACTACCAAGCTTCGAGTTGTGTTCGATGGGTCTTGTTCTTCATCCTCAGGTTGGTCCTTAAACGACATACAAATCGACCATCCAACAAGAGCTATTTTTTATCTTATTCCGTTTCAGATTACATAAATATGTCGTTTCAGCTGACGTATGTAAGATATATCGAAAAGTTTTAATTAAACCTTCACAGAGAAATCTTCCATAGATTCTTTGGAGAAAAAAATCTTCAGATCCTCTCACAGAGTTTCAATTAAATACTGTCGCATTATGGCACTTCTTCAGCTTCCTACTTGGCTATCAGATCTTTGTTTTAACTAGCTTTAGAGAATATCAATACTTATCCAGCCGCCTCTAAGGTCATCCAAACTGACTTTTATGTTGATGATTCACTTACAGAATCTGATTCATTAAAACAGATTTAACTAATATTTGCAAAGAAATATCATCAATTCTTAAAAGTGGTTGTTTCGAACTTCGTAAGTGGATCTCTAATGAACCTCAAGTTCCATCCACCACTGCCAGATTCCGTTGGCGAGTCGCACCAGTCTAACATTTTAGGTACCCTCCCACCCTATTGATCTAGGCAATTAAGATAATTGAAAGAGGTAGATAAATTATGTTTCCACAAATTAAGGTCTTCCCTTATATTGTGCAGGATTCACACCAAACTGGCACCTTTTAGTTACTCAAAGCTTGAAGCTTAGATTTTGAAGATTTGTACTGTGAGGTTGGTTCATTTTCTAAATGTTAAAGGTTTAATAACGCTTAAATTAAAAATCTAAAAAGTCCAAAAAAATTGAAGAGTACAACAACCTTAATTAAATCATGAAGTTAGGTTTGCTAATTGACAAAAACTTCGAGTTTGCAGTTTTTTAAATACTAAAGGTTGAGGTTTGTGATAGGTATTTAGATTCGAACTACAAGATCTAACGCCCAATTTAAACGTTCAGGTAGTCTACCAAGTTTCAACGTTGAAAATTTGAAAATCGTAACACTAAATGCGGATTCTGGGAATAGATATATATCTACTTCAACCATACTAGTTATTATATATACGGATATGGTTTCTAGCTGATATTAATTAAATTAAACACAGAAATACGATAGTTTATAGCTGCCTTTAAATCTTATTAATTTATTCGTTTGAGACCTTTTCAGTTTTATTTGTTTTCCGCTCGGTTTCCTATTAATATTTTATCGTTGTGATTTAAATTGACTAATGTAGCGTTGGAATTTGAATTTGTCGATTTAATTAGGTACTGTGTTCTTTTTATTAAGTTTGTTAATGACTCTTCATCACTATATTGTTTAATTTTGTCAGTATAATATTTGGTCTCTAAAGTTTCAATAAGAATTTAACAGAAAGAATTACAAATCTTTTTCTGAAACTACTTTAGAAGCAACTATACCTTCGTCACTAAAAAGTGTGAAGAAAATGTCATTTTCCTCTCTAGTGAGGAAAGTAAAAAAGAATTGCTGCGTTAATCTTAATAATGACATCTAAAATTGAAAGATACCCGTATCTTGATGGGTATGTGGCATACTTCATTATTGCATTCGAGAATTTGGGTGTTGAAAAATTAGCATGTAAAATCCTATCGCTGGTCTTGAAAAAAACTCAAAACATTGACTTAGTTTTATATAAGCTATCTAAATCACTACTTATTTTAAAACATTTAAAACAATCACTTTGTATAACCATTCACATTTACAAGGTGTTTTTATTGCAAAAAAATTCGTATCACCGTAAACGCTGACTATCGTACACATTGCCGACCTATTTTTAAAAAATTAAATATTATGGCGTTTCCATTTACTTTTAGATATATATTACACATTAGAAATTCATAAAAACAAAAATAATTTTGGGACAATAAATGACTGTTCTCACAACTGCTTGGAATCCATGTAATATGCTATTTTAGCTTTAATTTATTTAAAATATGGCGCCCATAAGGAATAAGAAACCCACAAGTCATATAAATCGTCAAAAAGCTCATTCAAAATCATTGAGTCTAATATGACTATTTGCGAAGGTATGTGTGCACTGCCTTTTAGTGAAACGGAATTATTAAATTGTTTAAAAAAAAGCATAAAAAATAAACATTCCTCGGGCCCCGATGATATACCTAATTCTTTGCTAAGGTCAAGTTTGCATATTATAATAAAACCTGTCACACATTTAGTCAATATGTCTTTTTCAAACGGTGTCTTCCCGAAAGAACTTAAGCTGTCAACCGTGCATCCCGTTCACAAAAAAGTTGCTCACGAGATTGCTCGAATTACAGACCAATTTCTGTTAGCTCGGCGCTGTCAAAAGTTTTTGAATACGCCATGTTAGAGAGGCTAAATAGTCACCTTGTTAAATATAACATTGTAAGTAATAAACAACACGGGTTCTGCAATGGGAAATCGACAATTACTGCCATTAACTCCTTTGTTAACGACATCATTTCACTTCTTGATAAAAAACAGAATGTCCTTGCTATATTTTGTGACCTCAGCAGGGCTTTTGATACTGTTGATCACTTGTTACTGTTGGAAAAATTAAATACTTACGGTATCAGAGGCGTTGTTGCCAATTGGTTTTCATCATATCTCTCTGGAAGGTGTCAACAAGTAGAAATTAAATTTAAAACCGGTTCCACTATTGCAAAATTTTTATCCACAGCTTTGCCTGTTAATATGGGGGTTCACAAGGATCTGTTTTAGGACCTATTTTATTTTTATTATTTATTAATGATATTGTCATGTTCTTAAATTGCTTGGTTTTATATGCGGATGATACGACGGCATTAATATCCGGAAAGAAGCAAGAAAATATATATCCAAAAGCTGTTGAGATTCTAAATAAGCTAAGTAATTGGTTTAATTTTAACAAATTATTCTTAAATCACGATAAAACATTTTTCCTACCGTTTACAACTTTTGGAAATAACCATTTGTCTGACTCAAGCAACAAAAACATTAATATTCTAGGCACTGGGAAGTTTCTGGGGATCTATTTAGATCAAAACTTAAATTGGAAATGTCACTGCGAAAATCTTATTAAAGGACTAAACACTTATTGCTACCAGATACGGAATCTTAAAGAATTAATGGATGTGAACCATACTTTAAATTATTACTATTTACTATGCTCAAATTCAATCCAGATTGTCGTATGGAATAATTGTTTGGGGCTCGTCAAGCGCGGCAAAAAATGTTTTTTGGTACAAAAACGAATAGTCAGATGTATTGCGGGTACTAAGAAATATGATTCGTGTCGCCCGATATTTAAAAAATTGAATATTCTTACACTTTCATCACTCTATATACCTACTTGAATTGTTAACTTTTATTTTCCATAATCAGCAACATTTCTTACGCCATAGCAGTTTTCATAATTACAACACGCGCAATAAACAACAATTTATCACCCCTTTAACAAGACTTAAACTTGCCCATAATTCTCCCACGTCAATGGGCATTAAATTATTTAATGCTCTTCCAAGTACACTTAGAAGTCAGGGTAGAATAAAGTGCTTTAAAACTTCTTTAAAAAAATTTCTTCAAGTCAATGCACCATATACAATTGATGAATTTCTAAATTGCATTGATAAAAATTGCGGATCTCTAGTGTAATTTATATTGCATTCTTTCTTTTTTGTCCATTGTATTGTGTATGACCAACATTTTTTAAATTGTATTTAATTGTATTTTTTTTGTCTGACGTATCCTATACAATTCAATATTTGTCTTGGGAATTAATATATATTATTATTATTTCATTTTATCGCTTTAATTCTACAATGTATTTAGATCTGTGAGAAACATTTTCCCTACCTTGAAAGTAAATTACACCTCGAAGGAAACATTTGGTAAAAATTCAATTGTTTGATTGAGATGAGTCGCACCACTCGGTTATTTTAAAGTAGCGCAGTGAGGACCTCTTTTTGTGGTTGTGGAAGTGGGCTAGGATTAACCTCTCCCCAGCACCAAGTAGATGGCAAGTTCCTTCTGTTCGAATTGCTTGTGAAATAATGGCATGTAGTATAAATAAAATTAAAACCCTTTAATTATTAAAAGCGTAAACTGCTTTACAGCTAATAAATTTACAATCCACTTCAACTTTATACAGTTACAGGTTTTAGTCTCGCCGGTTAATTAATAATTTAATCAATTCAAATAGGATTACTTCCACCGCTTGCTTAATAATTTCGTTAACGATAAGCTTATTGAAATTTGACGCCGATCCGCAAGCTTGACAGAGATTGTTTTCAAACAGATGCAGCGTCGCAAATAAAACACTACAAGAGTCGCTTACGGCGAGGCTGGCTGAAATCGACGAGCTTAACCAGAGCGTAATAAAGCTGGAAAGTGCCCTGCAAATGTCCGAGCTTAGGCGAGATGATGAAAAACAAATTTGCAAGCAAACAGTGTCGTCGTTAACGAAGACTTTAGACGATGTACAGCGGGGGATGAACCGGCGGCTTGAGGAATTGCGAAGTGAGTACGATGAGAAAGTGGAGAAATTGGAACTGCACCATAAGAACGTCTTGGAGGAGCGCGATCGGGATGGTCGGCAAAAAATTCGCAATTTGGAGGATCGATTGGAGAGGGCAATTGTTGCGGTGAGTAGTGGGAGTTTTTGTATGCATACAATAGCAACAATTCGATTGCAAATTCAGTTAAATTCAACGAAAAGTCAAGTGAGAGTAGTTACTCCTTACTATCTTTTTCCGAAAGTGGTCACTTTAGTTTCGATGATTCGCGTAACGAAACGAAAAATAATATCGCCCTCCACCTTCGGTGTAGAAAATAAACTCATGCCGTTTTTAGACAACTGCTTTCAAAAGAATTATCGGTAGGTAATTTTGACGCACTTGTGCAATTACCTACGAAAATAATACTTTCTGCATTCTACATAAGATACGGCATTGAACATGTTTTTATTATATTTCCGCTTTCGGTACACTAAGTGACATATCCTCGATTGATTTTAGTTACACGTCTCCAATTTGACATGCAGCACATAATGCGCATCACGAAGCTGGATAATAACACATTAGCGTTACATTTCTGAATAAATTTCCTGAAGACTTGAATGCAGTTTGCGTCAAATCAGAATTCATGTACACGATTTCAGTTTTAGATTATACATCATTTGCCTTCCTGATGTCTGCTGCCAGATAATAAGTGATGCATGTGCTTGAAGGGTAATTATGACTACATTGATCAATTTTAACTCTTCACCCTCCGCGCTGCGCATAGACATATATAAATTAGTGTTCTAGACGTGTAGTCTATCAAATCCACTAACTTTTCACTGTGCTCTGACTCTCTGCATTGAGTTCTCGTCTCGTCCGATACGCATGTTGGAAATAACTACCAAACGCTCAAGTGTACCGTTTTCCATGTTCCAAGTGCAAATGAATTCCATCTAAGTTATGCGAACTAATTAAAATTCCGATTGTGAACGGTCTACTTTCCGGATTAGTGCCATCTTGACCTAACCCTTGCGTTGTAGCGATTGAATCTAATCTGAACTTCCCACTACTTCATCTATCTTCGTCGTATGAATATTGGATTTCCTTTTTCATGTTTTAAACTGAACAGTTGATGGATTATGTTTATTGTTACATTCGCAGTTTTCAATGCACATTCGGCGATAGATCTCTGAAGTTAACAGCTCGAACATTGGTTAATGCTTAATTCTTTTGAGCTTTTTTTGAGGTTCTCTGTTGTAACGTTCATAATAATTGAGTCTCAATATGGAAATTTTATCCAAAAATCTTTTCTTACCAACTAAACGTACTTGCTTTTTGAAAACGATGAAATTTAAACATGCAAGTACCATTTTCACGGTTAAGATACTTCTGTCGCTCAAAAATGCGAAGCAATTGCTAATTTCTTTCGTGATTCGTCGGTTCGATTGCTATATCACGAATCTCCTTTTTGTTTTATATATGCCGAATTCCCACTATTTGGGGCTCGATTTGGGGTTAATTGCCTCCTTTTTAATATAACGTGATGTAATTAAGTCCATCATCTTTTCTTAAGAAGTAATCTTATTGTAGATGAAATGAGTTCTTGGGAAATGGTATAAATGCCAGATATCTCGGCTCGAAAGGTTTCCGAAACCCATTAAACAACAAAGCCTCATAGAAATTAAACCACGCAGGAATAAATGCACGTCCCTTGCACTGCAGTTAATCAATTATTATTCTTTCAAATTCTAACAAAACCATTATCCACCTAGAAAATAATTTTGAATCTCTAAATTTTGACAACATATAAATTTCGATGAGACACAATAAATCACTCTAGATACTGTTAAAATTCTGAAAAATATCCAAATAGCTTCTGTATAAAGGAAAGATGTTATAAGTGTTCTTGAAAATCAAGTGCGTGTCTCAGAAAGGTAGATTGTATCCAAGTGGAGTTACGTATACCTTCCTTTCTATTCCAAACCTTTATATTAAATTATAAATTTGATGTCACTAAATATGCCATTTTACATACAATATTATATAGTTTAGTAATAGTTATAAAAGTCGGAAAATTAAAGTACTCGCCCAGAAAAATGTCCATGAACCTAGCAGAGCAAGGTCAGCAGAACACAATCAAACATATTGCATAATTAGGTGCTAATTAAGTGCCCTATTCCCGAATTAAATGCTCCTTTTTTTAAAAAATTATTACATGTTTTGCCAGGTTCATATGAACTCAGCAGAACACTACCTTTAAAACCCAAGAAAATGAAAAGTGAACTATCTATAATTAGGTGCTAATTAAGTGTCCTATTCCCGAATTTAATGCTCCTTTTTTTTAAATTATGACATGTTCTGCCAGGTTCATATAAAGTGAACGCTATGAGGAAATTACTTAGTGCAGGGGTTAAGAGCCAAAATATGTTTCAACCTTGCATTTTGTGATAACTTTATGAAACTTTCAGAGGATGTTCTAGACACCCTAAGGTTCAATTTCAGCTATGCCGCCACCCCCGCAACCCCGGACGGCACTTGCTATAGCGGGTTTCTTAAGCGCAAGGTAGCATTTCAATACCCGCCCATAAAATGGGTCAAAAATGTATGTCCAGGGTTTGTTTTGTATTTTCTTACATCTAGGAAGGTTGAAGGGAATTGTCAAATACCCAGGGAGAATTTATTTAGGGTATTTTACGTGGTTTGCCTATTTTTAAGGCGCTTTTAACAGTGCGGACTAGGGAATGCAATCCCGCAGCAAAATCTCAATCCCGGTATTTGCGGGATTGTTAGATGTTAATCCCGCGGGATCCCGGTATTTGCGGGATCTCGCAAAACTTTAAATAAATTGGCAAATAAGCAATTCTGTGCGGTTAACTTCTGTATTAAAATAAATCGCTAATTATCACAATATTTAACAAAAAAGTACCTTCGGCCTAACTTAGAACTCAAAAAAACCTTACCTGTAAAGCACAAAAAGTCTTCTAAAGTGCCTCAAAAATCATAGTACATTTTTAACGAAAAAAGTTTAACAATTATTTAAAAAATAATTCGCCGTTATCAGTTTCTTTAACAAAGTAAACAGAGTCGTCCCCTTGGTCGACAAATTCCTCAGTCCCGCAAATCCCGCGGGATCCCGCATTTATCCCGGGATTAATGCATGCGGGATCCCGGTATTTCTAGTCTATAACTTTTTATTGAGAAGTCTGATCGAAAAAGTACGAATTGTTTTGGATTCTACGCACCAAAATTAATAAGAAAAAGTGTTTTCCCGAGAAATTTTGGTGCAGTCGATTTTTGGTAAAAAAGGAAGGTTATACACTGCCTTTTTTTGAGCCCCGAAAAAAAAATTGTCTCAGATCGACCCGGAAAAAAATTTTCTTATAGAATGTGGCCTGTAGAATCCATAATTTCAAACAGTTCCAAGATTGGGCTACTAGTTCAAAAGTTACAGCCCTTTGAATTTTCTTTCGAAATTGGTTTCTAGTAGGGAATGCAATCCCGCAGCAAAATCTCAATCCCGGTATTTGCGGGATTGTTAGATGTTAATCCCGCGGGATCCCGGTATTTGCGGGATCTCGCAAAACTTTAAATAAATTGGCAAATAAGCAATTCTGTGCGGTTAACTTCTGTATTAAAATAAATCGCTAATTATCACAATATTTAAGAAAAAAGTACCTTCGGCCTAACTTAGAACTCAAAAAAACCTTACCTGTAAAGCACAAAAGGTCTTCTAAAGTGCCCCAAAAGGGTTTCGTACTTTAATATTTCCTCGCCAGGAATGTGTCATTTTCCTGACTTTTATATAAAGTCCTGGCGTGCAGCTTCCTTTAACATGGGCACTGGAGTGGACCCGACAACATCCTTCTTCCAGCCCCATTGAGCAGCATTTTTATCATGCCCAAGCGAAATCTGCATTTGTAAGTATGTTCTTGAAGCATGATGTACCTTAAATTGTCCAAATCGGATTTCGCATTAGCGCCAAAATGATTATTTCTCGTTTTGCTTTTGGGTCTTGAAACACATGAATAAGTTCCTTCACTGAGGGGTTCTCGAGAAGAATCTTATAATTTATATTATGACCTATTACTGGAAGATTTCAGAAAAAGTTGATCACGCCCCCATACCACTTTGTGCAATAAATGTCCCTAATCAATTACATGTATTTTCCTGCTCTCTGGTGCTGTGTCATTTGGTAGAGGATTGAAAAATGAATAAAAGATGGATTTCGTTCCATTGAACGAGGGTTTTAGGGCTGTGACTTAATTAAAAAAATTCAAAACTGGTGGTTCTTCATTCAAATGCAATCCAAGAAGCCTCATTAACTAAAGGAAACCAGATACTTAACCGAGATATCCATGGTTAAAAACAAAGAGCTCGAACTACGCCAACAGAGATGTACATTATGGGACTCCAACCAACCAACCAAATTAAAACTTGAAGACAAACACGATCAATATTTGTCTGGGAGAACATTCTAAAACCTTGACTTTCACAGTTTTAAAAATTCCTATTTCTGCTGGAAAATCGAAAGAATCATATCCAATTTAATGCACCCGCCTCGGCACCCGCTATAGTATCTCTTCTGTTTTTTATAACCAAGGAAACCTGATGAAAAACAACAACAAAAACGGGAGCTCTCCCAAAAAAAATTTAAGAACGTCTTAAAAAATAAAACTACTAAAAGAAAGTAAACATACTCAATCAAAAACCCCAAACCTACTTACTTAACAAACTTCCCACCTAAAAATAGCAAAATCAAAAAACTGTACTAATATTATCCTCCCCCATAAATTCATTCTAAAATCCTAATCAAACTTCCTAAAAACTGACTTATGCAACCCCTCACCTATTCCATAAAAAAAAAATAAGAAATAAATGATAAGTGACTTGACTTCATTTATCTTCATTAATAACATTCAATAAACTCCTTCTCATAAACTTCACTTAATTTCGTATAACTTGATTAAGTATAAACTGTACATATATCAATACATAACTTGTCTTCAGTAAACTAACTTCACTACATCTAGAAAACAAACTATTTACACGCTTCACTATTATTTCCTTCTTTTATCTTCCTTTCATTCTACGCCAGGAGCCATTTAAAGAATTATTGTCTGGAGTTGATAAGATCCCATCTTATCTCTTCAACTTCTTCTTTCCTGAAATCCTTCCAATTTTTTTTTAATCTTTGTCTTCATAATTAATTTTCATTCGTATTGTCGTTATCGCTGGGTTATAATTTTCCCTGATCATCCTCTGCTTTAAAAATCCCTCTAGAGTCTCTCTTTTTTCTGCTTTTTGAATTTATTCTTCTTCGTCCATTCCTTCTTCATTCTTCCTAATAACTTGAAATGATGTGCCAACTCTACTTCTCTTTGATTTTAGTTTATCTTCTTTGATATATACTTTTTGTTCCATCTTCTTGTTCATGTCTTGTAGTAACATTCCTTCCTTTTTTGTGCGCTAAAATGGCTATCCTCTTCTTGTTTCTTCATTCCTGAGCTTCTTCTCTCTTCTAACAAATTTTAACTTCTTCAGCTGGCTCTCCTACTCCCTTCAGCTTCTCTAAAATGATGGGTTGACTCTTTCTTATACTTCATCTTTTTCAATTTCTTCTTTAAATTTTAAATTAAATTGCTTAAATTTTCTTCTTCTTTATGATTAACTGCTTTAATATCTTGAATTTTAAATTGTGTCCTTTTCTTGCTCTATTGATAATAAATTTTGATCTTTGAATCTTTTGAAGAACTAGTGGATCTTCCGGTCCTTCCTAGTTTTCTGAATTGTTGTTAATTTTTGCATTCGATCCCCTCTACTGTCGTTTTTGTATCCTCCTTTAATGTAATTCACCTGTTTGTCATTGTTGTCTCTTACTTGCTTCTTGATTTCTTCCATTTGAATTAATTCTGGATATTTCTTCTTCATTCGCTACTTGAATCGTTTCCTTATTTGTTAAATTATCCCATTAAAACATTTTCCACCGCCTCTGGGGAAATGACGAGATACGGTAGCCAAAGGTTGAGACTCCTTCATAATTGGCTGAAAATGGTTGATCTGGTTTAAATAAAGCTGACAGGGTGAATGGTCTGGATATTTCCGTCAAATTTTCATGGCTTTTGGTGGAGCATATTCTCAGTCTTGCAAGTTAATTGATGGGGAGTTGCTACTGATCGCTTTTCTTGACTCTTCCCACTTGCTTCCTAATTCGTCGATATATCTGTATCGGGTTCCCTTATATTCTCTTGGTGAGTTTCCAACAGTTCTTCAACTGCTGCATAACTTCTGGTTAACTTCACCTCCAAAAGGCTATAGACCTCCTCTTGTCGCCGAGATGTGAGATAATTTTCAGGGAAACTGTGCATTTTGTTGAAATCTACATGGATTCTGTTTCCACCAACGCTAAATTTCTTATTAGGAGGTCTTAAAATTAGCCGTAGCGCGGAAAAACCAAAAAGGCAGTTTTTAATTCTCGTGCTTAGACGCATGTGTTCTAATTACTCCGAAACAAGGACTTTAACACCAAGCTCACTGAAATTCATCAAATTCAAGTTTTTATACTTTTAGTTTTAGAAAACGCCCTTGCTAGCAAGAAACTTTGTTTTTCATCGTTTGAAGTGGAATAGTCACAACGATTTCAGTTGAAGGCAAACTGATGAGCAATTTCTGCATCAGAGACCCTTTTCATTTTACAGCCAATTTAATCGCTACTTGTCTTGCGTTCAGCCGTATCCTTCGCGAGACATTGCTGAAAGTTCGAAAAAGCGGAGACCTTTAATAACACAGAACGTTACATCCCTAATAATAACATCCGCGAAGGACGATTACGAATGTATCACGAATTTGGCAAAACCATTTTGCTCGACGCTAAAAAAATAGCCGCATTCCTTTATGTACCTTGAAATTGAGAAAAGTTGTTTTAGAGTTTCCAAGTTTGTCTCCGCGAAAGCGAAGATGCTCTCTAAAGCTTTCAGCGTGTTTTTATAAAAGTATTTTGTGATATCTTCGGAATTTTATGCCAATCTCTCTAGTAGTATAAACCACCCGCACAAATATTTTACCTTCTTGGGAATTAAGGATAGACATTTTCGCACGCCCGTTATAATGTGATTTTATTATACGTAGGTCGTTTCTTAAAGCAAAGTTTGAGAAAGGCCACATTTTCAAATGTAGCTTTATTACGTCCAACAAGAGAAAGTCCGATTATAATTTATTTTCGTGCAGACAGTGATCGTGCTTTACCGTTTCAAAGCCTTTATAGTACCTAGTTGACATAGCAAACTACCTGCATAGTAATAATGGCACAAGTGTATTGTGAACGGAATAATGCCTCTAGAACGCTCACTTTAGAGGAATAGCGTATGCAAATACTGATTATGCGACTAAAAGCGCAACCGTCTGATCCATTTAGAGATGCTGATCATTAATGTGCAAGTGCAACGTCCTACAAGACTAATTTGAAGTACCTATTCCAACAAAACGAATCGGAGTACAAAGACGGTATTATTACTGAGGTGTTTAGGTCCATTGCAAGTTTGGAAATGTAATGGGCTTTCCGTGTTAAAAGAAGCTCAACAGCGTCGTATAATCTAAACTGCGGATTTACTCCCGTTACATGATCGGTAGCGATTGGAAATGCAAAGCGTCAGATCAAGGAAAAACCAATAAACAACTTTAAATTAGCGATTTATTCGAGCCCGTAATTGCAGGTTTAGTCCGTAGAAGTTTTACGAACTTGCAAATTCATTAGGTACTCAAAATTTACACATAGGTATGCAACTCCACAAAATGGAAGGGATGTTTCGAATTATACGAAATTATCGAATGAGTTATAACATTGCCTATAACTAGAGCTTTGCAACGTTTTTCTTAAATAAAGTTTACCAAATCCAGAGAGCTTACTTGTTAAGGGTAAGTTATGTGAAACCTTTTGCAATTAGGAAACTAATCTGCAAGGCAACCAACCTTTTTTGTTAACAATTAACACTACATTAATGAGGGATTTCAAACTGTGAATAAACATTTAAATTAAGCATAGAATGTATCGCTGTTTCTGTCGCGCGCTTATCTCTATTTTCAAATTCTTAAGACGCCTGCCACTATATTTAAGATGGTCTGCCAGGATATATTTGCAGGAGTGGCAAAAAGAGGAATTTCTTGATGTATGACTTTTATATGGTCCTCACGGTTTAGTTCAGGGGTGTTTTCCCTACATTGAAGGAGGTCTGTCGCCCACAACGCTGCAATTGAAATGGTCTGCCATAGCATATTTAAAAATTGTGGGGAAAATGGGATTTCTTAATATAAATCTGTTCCGTAGCCCTTATAATAATAATAATAATAATAATAAATAAAATTGAAAGTGAGTAGAAGAAGATTCAATAACTTGATGCCCACGTAGCAGACCTATATACACTGCATATACCATGTACATTCCACGTGGGATATTGTATATCCATAGAATGTGGAAAAGTATGTCGCAAATGTCCGATGTATGTGCATGGGATATAAGTTTGGCAGACTTCACATAATACGCAGTATATATGTTTTGAATGTCTTATGTATATGCATGTAATATGCATCAGACATGCTATGTATATTGGTATACTGGCAATTGGATATATCATGAATATTCCTGTAATATGCAAAAGATGTTCAATAGGATATGCCATGTATGTTGTATACATTCAGAATGGTTGTTCTATAGAGATTCCTCTAACATTCGGGAAGTTTACTAGCGTCCATACCAGAGCTGGGCAGTATTCGATTTTGTAAATACTTTTTAGTATTAAAATCCTTTAAAGTATTCAAATACTTTGTAATTAAATACTTTTATGGAAGCAGTATTTGTATTTGTAACTCAAAATACTTTCACAAATATTTAGTCAATTTCAAAAGAAAATTCAAAGGGCTGTAACTTGTGTTTTTGTATTTTGCTCTAGCTCAATCTTCGAGTCCTTATAGATAATGTATTGGGGAAAGTCATGTTTAGATCTAGCTGTAACAAAAGGAACGCATTTTGTCTTGTTTATATTTAGACACAATTTATTAGTTTCCATCCATTCTAAAATAGTATCCATAGTTGTACTAAAAATTGGTTGGATATCGCTACTTTTTGGACAGGTAATTAATATATTATTGTCGTCCGCATATGTAGTGATGTGAATGTTAGGGTTGTAAGTAAAAAGATTTAGCAGATCGTTTACGTATATAATGAACAGTGTTGGTCCTAATACACTCCCTTGAGGCACGCCCATTTTAACTTTCAATCTATTTGATAGGACAATTTCATTGTTTTCAATTAATCGTACTGTTTGGTATCTATTCTCTAAATATTGAAACCACTCCAAACACGCACCCCGTATACCGTATCTTTCCAGTTTTTCCAACAGAATTGTATGGTCTACCTACGCAATCGAAAGCCTTGCTCATATCTATGAAAACTCCTAACGCAATACATTTATTAGCAATGGTTTCGACTATTTTGTTGATAATTGCGAAGAGTGATGTTTCTACGCTTTTGTTTCGCATAAAGCCGTGCTGATTATCATTAAGAAGGTTATTTGTTACGAAAAACGCCATTAATTTATCATTAACAATGATTTCAATAATTTTTGAGAAAGAAGAAACTAAGCTGATGGGTCTGTAATTTTGAAATTCACTTTTTTCGCCTTTCTTAAAGAAGGGAAGTACTACTGCGTGTTTTAATTTGGTTGGAAATTTAGAGAATTTAAAAGTTAAATTTATTATATGAGTAAGGCGACTTAAAAGACTATCTTCACAATTTTTTATTAGTCTGTTTGAATAGAGATCGTCACCAGAAGCGTTAGAGTTTGAATGTTTTTTTATAGCACCTTTTACGTCGTCTTTGCAAACTGGGCTTAAAAAGAATGTTTTCTTATTTATGGGAATAAGTTTTTTGATATATTCTCTATCAACTTTATGACTAAATTTATTTTTTAAGTTGTTTGTACTTGAAATAAAGTAGTTATTGAAACTGTTTGCAAGTAATTCTCCAGTTATTTGCTGATGATTTTGTGTTATGATGTAATTAATGAGGTTGCGGTTGTTCGTTGGAATCCATCTTTTTGTATCGGTTTTTATGATTCGCAGTTTGTTTGGTTCTACTGCCTGCCAGTTATTGTTCCATTTATCCATTATTTTGGGTTTGATGGAGTTTTTTACATCGTTCATGGTGCAGCTTTTTGCTATTTCATTTAGGGTTGTAGGCGTTGTAGCTAACTTGGTTTTTTAGTCGGCTTCATCATTTCCTCGAATTTCTTTGTGTGAGGGGATCCAGAGCACGGTTAATTTTGTATTAGTGGATTTTATTTTGGTAAATAGTGTGTGTATGTCGTTTAAGTGATGGTTGTCACTAAAGAGTCTGTTATGAGCAGATATTTATGTGGTAGGTTTCTATGGATGTGTTGGAGGGCGAAGAGTTCTGCAGTAGGGATCGAACTAATGTCACTCAATTTATTTAAAACTTCGTAAAACATTTGTTTATATATTGTTGGGGGATGTTTGTTGTTTGGAGAGGTTGGAGAGAGATATATTTATTTCTGGTAGTTCAATAAGCCAAGGTAGAGTTTTCTCGGTACAAGAGTAAGTAGGTGGTAAGTTGATGTTAAGTTTATTCATAATTTCTTTTGTTCTAATAGGGATAGGGAGAGTTGTTCTTGGTTTTGATTTGTATTTATTTTAGTATAGAGAGTGTTGTAATAAATTATGGTTAATATGATTTGGATTTGCCTTTGGAGATATGAAATATTTTATAAGCTGATAATTTCTTCTAAGATTCGGAGGAAGTTCTCCAGAAATACAGCATATACTCAGAAGAGGGCTTGTTCTGTGCGCCCCCGTTACCATTCTTAATCCTACGTTATAAATTGCGTCGATTTCTTTTAATGTTTTGGATCTATACTAGTGTAATCAATTTTGCTTCGTATTAGAGCTTCAAAGAGTACCATTAGGGTTTCTTCATTTGCACCCCATGAATGATGAGAGACTATTTTCAAAATGTTTCAGGTTTGTTTGCATCGGCTTTCAGTTTTTTAATGTGGGCAGTTCAGGATAGTCGTCTATCAAGTATATCATGCCTAAGTCTGTTACTTTCTCTATATATATGAGGCTTTTGTTGTTAAGGTGAAGATTAGGATTTTGAGGTCGATGTTTTTTTACTAAAATTTATGCATTTGTTTTTCAGGTGAAAAATTAAATCCTGTTGTTTGTGTCCACATGGTTAGACTATTTAAGGTTAGTTGTAATTCGTTTTGTATGTGGTTCGTATTTTTGCCGGACATATATAGATAACAAGGTCATCTGCATAAAGCAGGGATTTTACGGGATATGTATTATTTGTTGTTATATCATTCATTGCCATTAAGAACAATGTTACACTTACAACTGAACCTTGAGGGATTCTCGTGTCTGATGTATATTTATTAGAATCTATGGGCCCTACTCGAACTTGGAAGATTCTGCCATTTAGGAAATTTTTGATAATAACTAGGAAAATGTTAAGAAAATGTAATTACCTACATACTAAAACCTGTATTGAAAGGCTTTATATTAAAAGAAAATATGGAGGACGTGATTTAACAAATTTATATAATTTATGTAGGTAAAAATCATGCAAATCTTTTACGAAATTATTTTACCCTTTTAGTACGTCGGGTACATGGCTAGAATAGGGAAAATACTGCACTTTTTGATTGGAATATGCCACTTTCTGTGGTAATCGTTAATACCAAAAGGCAACTTTTGAGATAGGGAGCCATTCGAAAATCCGTGCAGGAAACCAAAATGGTGGCCGTCAAAATGGCGCCATTAGCCGCAATATATTTTTTTGTATCTCTGCTCCTAATAGTCCGATTTTAATTTTCTTTTTTTTTTATTGAAAGCTCTTGTGACGAGGAAACTTTTTAGTTATTAACATTTAGCACAATTTTAAAAAAGTGTTTTTTTTACGAATTTGAATCACAAGTAAGCTCTTAATTGTGCAATAACCCGGTCTTTTCGACAAAAAAGGCCATCGTTTAGAAATTAAATCGATACAACCCCAAAACTCCTTGTATCTACCCTGCAAGTTCTGAAAATTTCAATCCGCCATGTTTTTTTTTTGAAAAAATGCGCGATATTTGTTTCATCAGGCACGAGATCAAGCATTATGAAAATTGAAAGGAAAAGCCTCGTCAATTTTTTTCTCTGAAAAACAGAAAATACATTCTGCTTTTAAAGTAATTAAATAAACACTCAGTATATCAACTTTAACTCTTACTCTCGCTCTTACTTATCCTATTTTATTTAACTAGTTGGTTTAAGCTACGACGAATGTGAAATTTGGAGTGCTTATTTATCAGATCGTGGGTTTTTTCGAGGGTTTTCTTTAAGAATATTAACGGAATATTATGATTTCCAAGTTTTAGATACCTATTCATATAAGTTGAACCATTTTTATTATACAGGGAATCCACCTTCTGTAAGCGGACGATAGAGCCTCAATGGTTGAGATTAATGATAACGGTTTGTTGGTACGAGAAGCCTGAGGGGAAGCCTAAAACCTATTTTTAGGTATATAGGGTGTTTTCTCGAGGGCAGCCTATACATTTTGATATTTTTTTATAGGTATCCCCGGGTATCCCTTAACAAAAGAATTATTTTTGTAGGTCTTATCGGTTTTTTTCGTAATGCTAACCGCGAGGCTAACCGTTTTCCGGATATGCTTTTTATATAGAGTGAAAATTTTATCTTCAAAACATTTTTTAAAGAAGCTTTTTATAACATCCATAATTATAAAAAGTTTGCTACCAATCCACGTACATTCAATTTGGGGTCAGTAGCATACTTCTGCACGGTCAAAGGGGGCATACTGTTTTTAAATAGCAACCACTATTTTCTTGACGTAGTGAATTATTTGTCGATACAAATTATACAATAAAAGTCGTTTTTCAAATAATTGAATTTTAATATTTCTTTAGCTAATCGACTTCGAATCGTATAGACCGATTCATCATCAGACCTTAAGAGTCAGAATATTGTACTGAATAATACAAATCCTTACATATTAACATTTGACGTGGACAAGTTACACATAAAAATCGGGTTGGGCTTACTTGTGATTCAAATTCGTAAAAAAAGCACTTTTTTTAAAATTATGCTAAATCCTTAAGTTTTAGAGATAAATGTTATATACCAAAAAAGTTTCCTTCCCACAAGAGCTTTCAATAAAAAAAAAGAAAATTAAAATCGAACTATTAGGAGCAGAGATACAAAAAAATATATTGCGGCTAATGGCGCTATTTTGACGGCCACCATTTTGGTTTCCTGCACGGATTTTCGAGTGGCTCCCTATCTCAAAAGTTGCCTTTTGGTATTAACGATTACCACAGAAAGTGGCATATTCCAATCAAAAAGTGCAGTTTTTTTTGGCGTACCCAACGTACTATTTAAATTATTCATTGATTAATAATATTATTCGTATAGACTCCCATTTTTCGGTCCCAAGTCTCAAAATCAAAAACTTTGATTGCGAACCAAATTGGAAAAACAATATTTTGCATGGAAAATGTCGGTACACATTGGAATTTCTCAAAGTTGAAATGTCAGTAGCGTGGCTTACACAGACAATTCTTTGCATACTGAAACGTAAGGATTCATTTTTCCTATTCAAGATGGTGGAATTGGTACAAACAATTATAAAAAACACATGGCCGTAGAGGATAGTGTAGGAAATGTTATGTACCACAAGAAACGGTGAAACGTTTATTGCCGGTTCCTCAATGTTGGTACCAACAGAGATGTCTTTTGAGACATAATCAAGCTTTTACTTTAACTCAGTTTTTTTAATGCAACAAATTTTATTTCGATCTCATAAACTAAAACGTCTGTACCTACTAAAGTTGAAAATTTAGAATTATCATGCGATAAACTAAGAAAACTGGACTGTTTGTGACAACTTCTTTGGGAGAAACGCAAAATAAGAAATGAATTACCTAAAGCTTGCCTGCAATACAAAGCACACTTCTTAGAAAGATATGTATTTATAAGATATTTCACATCACTTTTTTTTCTTTAATACCGAAGTAACACTTTTATATATTTCCAGAGATCAAAAGGTGAAAACCAATTACAGTCCCTTAAGGAGGAGAATATGAAATTACGAAACCAACTGGGACAAATTGAATCCGAACATTACTCGCAACGATTCGCAACCAAAAAGCAGATCACCGACTTGGAAAATATCAACAGCAATTTAAATAAGGAAATTGAATCTACAAAAATGCGTTACGAAAACGCCGAGAGGGAAGTTGAAAAATTGAAATGCGAGAACGATATTTTAAATGGGGAGATAATCACGAACCGCGAAAAAGTTTATAATTTAATTACTCAAAGTAAGATCGCCGTTTCGGAAAATGCGAGACTGAAGGCGGAGGGCCTGGAGAAGGAAAAGTTGCACAAAGGGTTGCTCGCAAACAATGAACGCCTCGAAAGCGATAGACGTGAGTTGGAGCTCGAGTGCGACGAGTTGAGGGCGGTTATTAAGGAAAATTCTAATCCCCATTGCCGAGAGCCGTCTCATAGTAATTTCGATTTTGTATTGAAGCAGAATGTCGTTTTGAAAGAATTAGTTAAACAAATGAAGAAGGAGAAGGAGGATCTTAACATGTACAATAGGGAGGCAGAAGATAGGATTAATAAGTTGGAAGATTTGATGAATACCCTTAAAAAGAAATTGTGTGTCGAGCAAACAAATTAGGATTAATTTGAATGTGTTTTTTTTTCTTTCAGAATTAAACGAAGAAGTGAAATTTGATTGTTTGACTTTTTCTCTTCTTTTTTTGTGCTTATCTTTATTTCAGCTACTCTCTTTCCATTCCCTTTTGAAAAATTCTCTACTTTTTACTAGTCTGGTGAATGTGTGATTGTTCTTACATCTGAAGAATAATATTTAATTTTCTACAAAAAACTTTGTTCCCATTATTGTTCCTGTGATTTTCTTTCCTGTCTTTCTCCATCTCTATTATTATTATTTGTACTAATTACATACTAACCAGATTCTTTATATTTATCCAGACAATCTCAGTATTATTATTATTGAACTAAACCATTGAATAAACAATTAATTTTATTCAATGACTAAACGAAGTTTCTAATATACAAATAAATAGAGATTAAAAAGGGGGTGAGTGACGTGCCGTTTCCTATTCTTTATGTGATGTTTTTATCGTTGGTTACCAGGTGATAAGGTGTGTAAGTTTAGTTGTCTGTATCAATTCAAATGAATCCCTTTCGCTACTTTCGGAGGGAGACCCACGGTGAGCTTAGTCCACAGAATGCGAACTCTCAAATTTATTTAAGCGAGATGCCTATTAAATGAAGAATATTTAAACGGGAATCTTGGCGGTTTTGCTTCTTAATTATACATTCCTAAATATTTATATATACAAAATGAACAACGCAAATTTGCGAGGTAATGATATACATTCCGCGAATTTCTACTCATCATGAATAAAATAAGAACCAAAAAGACCGCAGACAATTGCAAAATAAAACCGAGCTTCTTGCTTATTGGCCCCTTTGCTATACGAAACTCCAACGTAAACGACTAATCTGTGCAATATAGAGGCGATTTTCGATTTCAATCTATTGCAATATGAGGATCTACACTGTAATAAAAAGACACGTCTGCCTTTTTTTGGGAAGAACAAATTTGATTTAGTCAATAAGGTGAAAAATCCCGTTGAAATCCATATTATTAGTGAACATTTCTCTCCTAAAGACGCAAATTCCCTTTTTACATAATATCCTTGTCCCGTAACGAAGAGATGCTAATATCCGATTAGGTATGCAGGAAAATTTAATAACCTAACAAAAAAATAAAGACAAGATCTGTTCCAAGTAACGTCTGAAAGCTCTGCAGAAATTTTTATTAAAAAGACGGTGCTACACGACTGTAATTAACATCTTCCATTTAATAAGTATACAATTTATAAAAAACTTCACTCGTAAAAAAACGTAATTATATTCCGCAATTTGGACGGGAAAGACACTTCGCTTTTCCGGTAACATATATCCAGAGCTGGACAGAATACTTTCAAAAAGTATTTGAATACTAAATAGTAAATACTTTACACAAATCAAAGGTATCTGAATACTAAATACTTTTACGTCCAGCACAAGCGAATACTAGATACATTGATTGATTGATACATTGAAAAGTATTCAAATACTTAAAAAAATAAGTATTCGAATACTTATGAAAGTATTCTAATACTATCAAAGGTATTCGAATACTATAAAAAGTATCCGATCGAATACGGAAAAAAAAAATTCTTATAGAATGTGGACTGTAGAATCCATAATTTCAAACAGTTTCAAGATTGGGCTACTAATTCAAAAGTTACAGCCCTTTGAATTTTCTTTCGAAATTGGTTTCTAGTCTATAACTTTTGATCGAGAAGTCTGATCGAAAAAGTAGGAATTGTTTTGGATTCTACGCACCAAAATTAATAAGAAAAAGTGTTTTCCCGAGAAATTTTGGTGTAGTCGATTTTTGGTAAAAAAAAGGAAGGTAATACACTGCCTTTTTTTGAGGCGCCAAAAAAAATTGTCTCAGATCGACCCGGAAAAAAATTTTTCTTATAGAATGTGGCCTGTAGAATCCATAATTTCAAACAGTTCAAACATTGGGCTACTAGTTCAAAAGTTACAGCCCTTTGAATTATCTTTCGAAATTTGTTTCTTTTCTAGTCTATAACTTTTGATCGAGAAGTCTGATCGAAAAAGTACGAATTGTTTTGGATTCTACGCACCAAAATTAATAAGAAAAAGTGTTTTCCCGAGAAATTTTGGTGTGGTCGATTTTTGGTAAAAAAGGAAGGTTATACACTGCCTTTTTTTGAGCCCCGAAGAAAAAATTGTCTCAGATCGACCCGGGAAAAAAATTTTCTTATAGAATGTGGCCTGTAGAATCCATAATTTCAAACAGTTCCAAGATTGGGCTACTATTTCAAAAGTTACAGCCCTTTGAATTTTCTTTCGAAATTGGTTTCTAGTCTATAACTTTTGATTAAGAAGTCTGATCGATAAAGTAGGAATTGTTTTGGATTCTACGCACCAAAATTAATAAGAAAAAATGTTTTCTCGAGAAATTTTGGTGTAGTAGGTTTTTGCTAAAAAAAGAAATAGTATTCGAATACTTTTCAAAGTATTCAAATACCTTGCAAAGTATTCGAATACTAAATATTTGTGAAAGTATTTGAGTTACAAATACAAATACTGCTTCCATAAAAGTATTTAATTACAGAGTATTTGAATACTTTAAAGGATTATTTGAATACTAAAAAGTATTAAAAAATCAAATACTGCCCAGCTCTGCATATATCTACTCCCGCATCGCCACAAAAAGATTGTATTTTCGACCATTTTCTAAGGACATACAATATCCTGCAACAGCACTGGATTGGGGTTACATAAATTTTAAATTTCCTTACAAGAAAAATTGTATTGGTGACAATTTGTGAGATCTTGCATGTCATTCGATTTTTCTTGTAGTCAATCCTTGGATATTTTCCATCTATTATTAGAACCTATTTGGCTATTTGGTTAACCACGAGTAATCGTGATTTTCATGTCAAAAGCAAGTAGCAAATTGTACCGATTTCAGGAAATCGTGTACACTCTACGGTGTAAAAATCCTGATCCAATAAGTGTCATTTAATGCAAATCCACGAGGAATGCTGAGATCGACGGTGTTATAATGCCCATATTGAGCACTCACGAATGTGAATCTATGTACTTGGAACTGGGATACACAGACACCTGTTAAACAGCGGAAATAAAACCCATTTAAGGATAATTTACTATTGTCTTCCTAGAATTTCATCATTCCTTTGAAATGGAATTATTTCCTCGATGTTTCTTACATGAGGGGACAAAGATTACCTTCAATGCCTAAAAATTGCTACCATTTTCCTTAATTTCCACAAATTTACAAATAATTTCTCCGAATTAACGTGAAATGAGTACCTAACGTTACTTCCCTATAGAATCTTGTATTTCCTCTGAATTTCTTCAAAATTTCTTCGGAATTTCCTCTAATTTTGTCCATTTCCTACACATTTCGTAGATATTTCCTTGAAATTTTCTGTATGAGGGACAAAAATTTTCTTTGTGATCACTCGCTTCCATAGCCTTCTCATTCTCTTACTTTCCTTGTAGTACCTCGATAAAATGTTCCAGAAATCCGTATTTGTTATTATTTCCCTGATTATTTCCTCTCTTCTTTCCTTCTACACCATTTATCTGTGTCTGTTTCTCTCTTCTGCACATTCTCTATCCCACTACTCTTTTCTTTTCCTCTCTCCTCTCCTTCAATTATTTTCTATCCATGTTATTGCTTTTTTAATACTCTCCTTCAAACTATTCCATTGCTCCTCTGTACTCACTCCTACTTCTTCTCCCTGTTCCTCTGGTCTCCTTCCCTACAGTGTCTTGTCCATAACTGTATCTCCCTTCGTCTTTGTGTCTTTTTATTTCTTTATCTTCTTATCTTCCCTTTTATACTCAATTGATGATCCGATTCTATCCTTATTCCTACCTTGCATTCATCAATTTCTTCCAGTATTTTTTTCATTTACGTCTGCGTGATAAATTACCGACCTCACTCTTTCTCCCAAGTATATGAATTGCTCGCTCCCCTCTATATTTCCGTTTAAAATTCTCGAACCTCTTTTTTCTGATAATTCCAGTAACACTTCTCCCTCTCCGTTGCATTCTTTATCTCTTGAGTTACTATCTTGTGTTCCTCTTCTCATCTCCACCCATTTTCCGTTAATTCCTTGGTCTATCATTAAAATCTCCCCTTAATATTAACCCCTCCTCTCTTTCATCTACCATATTTTCTATTTTATTTTGGAAAAATGTTAAATATGCTGGACTCGTTTTTGGCATAGATATGTATAGAGATTTTAAAAGCATTATTTCTAACAAAGTCACTATTATTTTTTTTCCCTCCACTTCCACTCGTCTGACCTGTATCTCTTCCTACTCTACTACGAATTATTTCCTGAGATGCTATTTTTGAAGGTGCGTAACAATAACATGTGACAATTGGTCTATTTTTCATACGCAGACCTTTAGTGGTGCAAAGTAAAAACTTGAAAGTGGGGGGGGGGGACGTTCTATTCTTCACGGTCTTTTAATTAAAGGGGTGGATGAACACACGTCCTACCCGTGATAGTATTCCCCTTATACCTCAAGAACGGATTGTCGGAAGAGGGTACTCACAAAGGTCGATTGAGACGTCTGCAAGAAAAATATCCATTGACCAAAACAAAAGCTATTTCGGTTTAAAACCAGGTGCCAAATTCTTGACAGAATTGCTTCCTAGCTGAAACCAAAAATTGCCAACATATGTACGCACTTACAGACGGGAAAAATTTATTCTTTAAAAGTTGCTTAAAATGATAAGAAAGTTTGATGTTGCACATGCGCAACACGATTTTTGCGCATGTATTTTGTTTGCTTTTATTAAAGGGACTTACCATAGAAATTTCGTTTAAATTGCTTCAGAAACAATATCGTTGCGTTTTGCACATATGCAACACAATTTTTTGACTTTGACAATTTTTTTCTCCGTTTTTTGATAATATAACCCGGCCCAATTTTTTGTAGGTTGTACACAGGAACATAAGGTCTTCCAAATAATAGAATAAAAATTTTAGGTTGCTATTTGAAAAAAAAAGTTCGATGCCGTTACGGCGCTCCAAAATTTTTTTTCAAAAATCCGGCCCGTTATTTTTCTGTTCGGTATGCCTAAAACATATATACAAAATTTCAACAAAATCCGTCGAGCCGTTTTCTCAGAAAATTGCCAACAAACGTACGTACCTACGTACGTACATACAGACGGAAAAAAATTTTATTCTTTAAAAGTTGCTTAAAATGGTCTAAAACGTCGACATTTGATGAAATTTTGAAATGTTCAAAAAACGGCTATCGCAATAGCTACCTAGCACATGCTAGGAAGCTAAAAATGCGCTTTATCTGCACATAACATACATTCAAATAGTACGCTTTTGTAAAGGAAAAAATTTACAGCAATTTATTAACACCTAATAACTAATACATGTCATTAGGAACGGGGTATCAATGTGTAGGATGTCGCCAGGTAGTTTATTACCCTTTCAAGTAATGAGATATCATCTTTGAGTATTAAGTGCAAGTTGAGTTGCCTATCTGTACGTTAGCGCTTTCCTTTTTTTCTGAAAATCGCGGAATCTATTTTTAGCGCATTTCCACAAAAATAAAAAAAAAATGCGCTATTGTGGCCACTTTGTCCGTCCGTCCGTCCGTCCGCTAACTTTGCGACGCTACTAGTTTTTTATCTTAAGAGCTATTGTTCTACTTTTTTCGCTATTTGGTTCGTTATGGTGTCGAGTCTTGTACCAAGGAAGGAATTTTTTCTGTACCGCTTACAAAAAAAGTTATTGTAAAAAAAACAAAAAACCGTTTTTTACATGTTCCATAATTTTACACTTTTGCCGTTTATTAACGATCCTAGAGATCGTTTATAATTTTGCATTGCTATCTGTCGCCTGCCGGTTGGTCTGTCCGTCTGTTCCTTTGTCTGTCTGTCCATCTATCTGTCCGTGTGAACGATAACTTTGTTTAGAAATGTTCGATCGCTTTTACATCTCCGTTAGTTATGAACTGAATTGCATTAAATTCAATATGGGCATAGCTTTAGCCATATAATACGCAATGCCAAAAGTTGAATCGAATCGATTCAAAATTCACAGGGCCCTTTTCGCATCTCGACCATTTATAAACCGAATTGCAAACTTTTTTACTTATAAAAGTATTTGAATGAAATTTGATACATAGGCACTTGGAATAAAGGGAAATCAAACGCCAATTTCAAAATTTGGTTTTGCGCATGCGCAGTGCCAACTTTTTTATTTATGGAAGAATTTAAACGAAATTTGATACATGGGCACTTGGGATAAAGGAAAATCAAACGCCAATTTCAAAATTTGGTTTTGCGCATGCGCAGTGCCAACTTTTTTTATTTATGGAAGAATTTAAACGAAATTTGATACATAGGCACTTGGGATAAAAGAAAATCAAACGCCAATTTCAAAATTTGGTTTTGCGCATGCGCAGTGCCAACTTTTTTATTTATGGAAGAATTTAAACGAAATTTGATACATAGGCACTTGGTATAAAGGAAAATCTAGCGCCAGTTTCAAAATTTTATTTTACGCATGCGCCGTGCCAACTTTTTTATCTATGGAACTATTTAAGTGAAATTTGATACTTAGGCGCTTGGAACAAAGGAAAATCTAACATTAGTTTTAACATTGAGGTTTGCGCATGCGCAGTTCCAACTTTTTTATTTAGAAAAGCATTGAAATGAAATTCTTCTCATAAACTGAAATTGAAGTAGCACGTCAACAATGGATTGCCCATGTGCAATGCTATCTTTCATATTTGTGGCCGGATTTCTACGATTTTAACAGAAGTTGCATCTTACAAATGGGAAATGAATGCAAGTGGAAATGCGCTTTATGTAAATCGTTTACGATTACTTTTTAACTTGTTTTAAATATACGCATTATTATAATAGATGGAAATGATATCTTTAAGTGCCGACGTAGAAAATACTGTGACATTTCCAAATTGGTGCTGTACGGTTTTCTACTCTCATTACAACGGAAAAACGATTTTTCTATTCATGGATCTAACTGAAAAACTAAGACCGATATGTCTACTTTTTTTAAGTGCCGACGTTCTTTTTATCATTGCATAGAATATCCGCTATCGAGAATTTGTTAGATTTCAACTACAAAATAGCATAATTTCATAAGTACGTTTGGCTTTTCAAATATGGCGGATTGACTACAGAGAAGCCTATAGGCAACACACTATACACTCCAATCGTGATCCTGGTAAACGGTAAGTACCTACTTCTTTTTATATTCTTCCATAGTCTATAGCTGTACATCTTTAATTATTATCTATATTCAAAGCTGGTCTTTAGCTCTGTGAGTTTATAGCAACTCCTTAATGATCATGAAAGAAACTAGGTACAGTTTGGCACTTGTACCCTTCCATAACTACCACTATATAACCAATTTAAACTGTTAAATGTTTTATTATCATTTCAAGACAAATAAAGAACAATGATATAAGTAGGTACAAAAGTAAAAGGTAATACGTCTTTTTGAAATACAGTAGATACATAATATTTGTAAAGATCTATGAAAGTTATCTGACTTCTATAATAAGTGGTCGTAACAACTCACAATCAAATCGATTATTGCTTGATAATACTATCATTTTAAAGCGGCATACAAAACACACAATCTTTGCAATCACGCTGTGTAAACACGCAATAATAAGTAGATTTTTTCTTAACAAACAAGCGACACTCATCAAGCTTATACAATATCAACAGGGTTTATAGTTTAGAGAGATTTATTCACGACGTGTCGTCTACTATGCGCAGATTCTTTACAAATAGCTGTAAATCGTCAGATAAAAATGGTGTCACATATAAAAGTATTCAATAAATCTAAAAATTATTTAACAAAACTAAAAGTGAGCAACTAGTCATCATTGGTGTACGTTCTGTATACCTCGCTTTCCCCAATACGCGTCTAGGTCAAACGGTTCGAAGTTCTTCAACATTTCAGGCTCCTGCTCGCGATAATAGGTCGCCGTATTACCCGCGTTCCTACCGACTTCCTGCGAAACCTTACTCCAAGATTCCTGAATGAACTTAATAAGGTCGTCGTGTTGCGATGAAGACGGTCGTTCTATAGGCGGTACCCTCACGTAATTAGGCCTTCTGCTGTTCCCATTGATAGGGGCCGCATTCATCCTTGGACCACTGAGAAAAACACACCTTTTGTATTAACTTCTACATGCAAAGTAATACGTTCTTTACTCACCTCATGCTTGTAGAGATTGTTAAAAGGTTGAAATAATTAGATGGTGTGTCATTTACTGCATTTCTTGTTAAAACTTAAAATGTAAATAATAAATTAATAGATTAGTGATGTTTGGGTTATGGTTTCCATTAAAAAAACTGTGCTGTATGGTGGCTCCATCTATTCTGTTTTGACAGCTGTCCGCGAACTTGAAACGTAAATGCTATGTTGTCACGTTTAACAAATTGTTTAAATAATAAACAACCATTTTTGCGTATATTAAACTTGATATAATAATTATATAAAATGTAATATTCAATCAGTGCACTCATTTGAAGCTCATGTAATGGGCAACGATGCCTTTGAGGGTCATGCGCATTTAGGCAACTTTAATATCAGTGAAGTACGTAGGGTTGCAGCTAACCCTTTAGACTTTGCAGAATTAATTAAAAAAGAGGACCTGGGATATTTTCGGGGAGCCGTTTTCTCCCGGATGATTTTCTTATATTTAATTAGCGTGTTAACTAACAAGAAATTGGCCCCCTTGAAGAAGGGCAGACCCAAGGAAGAATACATTGACCAAATAATGGTTGACATGGGCTGTACCTCCTACTTGAGATTGAAAAGGTTTGGTGAAAATCGGGAAGGAGGGAGAACTCTAACATCTTATCTTTCTCCATTTCCATTCAAACTCCCTTTTCTCTTCATCCCCTTCCGAAATCTCATCATCTTCTACGTATCTACATTTAGCTCCATTCCTTTCTTTCCCATAATACATCTCCATTCTTTCCATCATTTCCTCCATCGTTGCCGTTATCACTGTGTCGTCCTTCGTGTATGCCGGGGGCCATATCTTTCTTCTTCCTACTACGATCCCTCTACCTTGGCACTGTCTTAGTACTTTTTTCCGTGTCCCTTATGTAGAGATTCAATAAGGTTGGGCCTCGGGTTGGGCTATGTGGGCATCCTTGTTCTAGTGTTGACGTGTCAAAAATACTTCAGACTCCTTCCCTTCTATTCTCACCCTCAATTTTAATTATCCATACAGTTCTTTGATTCTGTTCTTTAACTTCTTGTCTATTTTCTCTTCCCGCTATGTCAAATGCTGCCTTTAAGACAAACGCAAACACCTTTCCGCCTTTTTTCCTTTTCAACAATCTGTGTAATACCACAGAAAACATATCACGTATCCCATTTGTGTCATCCTCTTCTGCATTTCTATTTTTAACCTTTTAATGAGTACCATTGCGTAGATTTTATACGCCATCGTCACTATCGTGATTTCCCTATAATTTTCCACATAGTCTTTGTCGCCCCTATTGAAAATTGGCACCATTACCCCTTCCTTCCATTCTTCCCATACCTTGTTTACTAGATTCCTCATCCTTTACTCGATCCGACCTGTGGCGAAAATCTAAGCCTCATTTCCTATCTCGTCCCTCCTTGTTGCTTTTCTTTTTTCGGTCTTTTTAGTTGCTACTCGATCTCTTTTCTTGTTATCTCAACTTCCTCTCTTCCTACCTATGTCATAGCCTCCTCTTTCTCCTACTTTCCTTGTAGTACCTTGATAAATAGTTATTTGTACAACTAGAGAAGAAAGTGAAGTTTTTCAACTCGAGTTCAAAGTCTTACCTTTGAATATAAAATTTATATTCAAAGGCTTTACACATGAGCGTAACGAGTGTGTCAATTGAACGAGAGCTGAAAAACACTTTCTTCTCAAGTATTACCTACACATTTTTTTTTGAAACTACAATCAAAATTGAAAAATTATCGTATGCAATAATGAACTTTGACACATAGCAATCTAGACGCGGGCAATTTTAAATGTCATTATTAATATTAACGCAGCAGTTGTTTTTTACTTTCCTCGCTAGAGAGGAAAATCACATTTTCTTCACCCTTTTTAAAAACGAAAGTAGGTAGTCGTTTCTAAAGTAGTGTCAGAAAAATGTTATTTCCATTCCTCTAATTTTATGTCCCTCCCAATTGTTCTATTTTACGTTTTTCCTCGGTTTAGCACCTTCTAAAAATCTTTATCTGTCTATTTCACCGATTTGCTCTTTATTAAAATAATATTAGGATATCAAACTAAAGATACTGTGGTGACATACAACTACGGTTAGACAACACACCTTACATCTGAGATAATAATCAAATACGAAACGCTCTGTGATAATGTGTTACTTGCATCGCGCACTCCAAGCTTTTGTTTCGAGTACCGTTACTGAATCATATTTCTTTGTTTTGTATACTGTATCGCTGATTATGTCGTTATATTATGTTATTAAGTATTTATTTATATACCTACTCATGCGAGAGAGTACTATCAGCGTGCTGTTTCCCTGTGCAATTTGACTAAACGTTTCATATGTGGAGAGAGTACCTCATACAGTTCAGTTTTTTCGCTGTACATGTTACTCTCTCGTGCCCGCTGCTGAACAGTGCGTAAGCAATACGAGGAAAGGGAGTCTTCAACTTAACTACTATTCAGTTTAGTATGTGATATCTAGATGTGAGATGTTTAATGATTAATTTCATGGAAAGTTGTCTTACTCCTCTTGATCGTTTTAGAATAGATTGCGGCATTTGCGGTCTTGGGATTAATGATTAATTAGGGCTAGGATTTTGATGATTTTGTATCTTTTTTTCTGAAAGTCTGAGAGATTGCTCTGTTATATATAAACTTGTTTCAGGATAAATTGAATCAAATGACAGCAACTTGTGCATTTTTTTGAGCAATGGGTCATTTTTTGCTAATTTTTACGCATTTTTTGGAGTTTTTGTGTGTTTTACTTTGAATTTTTTGCATTTTTCAGGAATAGCGCTAATTTTTTTATATTTTACGGTATTTCTCTTGGCCAACTTATAAACCTTTGTTAAAGTTTTATTTTTCATGCAGTCTTATATTTCTAAAACACAATGCAATATTTTTCTTTTCTCGGTAGTTCCGGGTAAAGTCACTAGATATAGAAAGTACCGCAATCATCCGCCATTTTTGGGCAAATTTGCTGCCAACTTAAAAAAATTGACAAATAAAATCTGAACAGCTGTCATTTTTTATAACCTAACTTCATAGTACTGTCATGTTTTATAAAAATATATACAGATATCTCCAAACAGGTGGAACAATCCCTAACATTAAAGTCTGGTAACTTCCGCCATTTTTGGGCAAAAATCATGCGTTCTCTCTCTAACACACGAGCCCAATGGATTGCGGTACTTTCTATATTTAGTGACTTTAGTTCCGGGTATCTTTACCTGTTTAGAAATGAAGCCTAAAACCTCCATTATAAACTAAATGCGTAGTCCTTAAGTCATCCACAAACGAATACCCATTCCTCACTAAGGGATTAAATTTCTTTGGGATGCGGTAAGTGAGTCAGTACCTTACATAGGTACCTAGTTTCTACGACTGGCCTGGACAGGGTGGAGATGAACCACCAATGAAATTCATGTCTTATCTTACCCAATTGCTTCTTAACATAATTTTGCGGTCTTATTCAGCTTCATCAATAAATTTATTTGTTATTTAAAATGTCATCTTTTTAAATTTTTATGTCATTTTTGTGAGATTTTTAAGTCATAATTGCATTTTTTATGTTGCATTTTCGCTGATTTTTAACGTCATTAAAATCCTAGCCCTAATGATTATTAAGGGCGGAGGTTTGAGGATTGAAGCTTAAAGCATAAAACGTTCGTTGTTCAGGTTTGAGATGTCTTGTTTCGGGATTAAAATTTTAGTGTTTATGGGTTTTTAAAATTTTAGACTATAAAATTTTTGGAAAAATTGGAAAGAGCAAGCATCAATCCAAGACGTACAATTCGTGTTGATGCATTTTCTGGTTGCAGAGAAAAAAAAATAAGAAAAAATGTAGTTACGGGAATTTTTTTGAGGGTAACTTCTAAACGAAACACTCTTGATCTTAGTTTTATTTAAAAACCATGTTTTGCGTAACTCCTCGTATTGGTGGAATTCCAAGGGCCATTAACAGAACTTAATTAGTAATTAGGTTTATGAAATCTCGAAAAGTCCTCAACTCGGTCCTCAATTACATTCATGTACGATTTCGGTTTGAATTTTTACTTGCTGAAGTTACTTACATTACGGCAATGAACGTGGAACCTAATAAATACATTCGTTTTAGTATCCCGAAGGAAACCGAAACAATGTAGCGAATTCCTGACATCATTACACTCACCCAGGGATTCCAGATTAACTGAAAGTAAAATAAAACCAACACAGGCCGTATCGATCTTGTTCAAAATAAATTTAATGTATGCTGCAAAATTAACCCCCGGAGGATCCAAATGGGGCTTTTTCCAAAACTAAACGTGAATAATGTACATTCATAAAGATGCGTGTATCATTTATTTATTCATATAATAAACCCAACAAAGTAACATTAAAAAATCTAATGGTGTTTTGATAAATTTGTTCCCAACACAATAATATGCTTAACAATTACTGTAATATACAGCGGTATTCTAAAGATTTCCAGTTTAGAACAGAATTATTGCCGTTGCTGTTATTATCGCCTATGCTACATGTTTTAGCGCGCATTATCATCAAGTCTGTTCTAATACTTGGTCTTCTTACATTTGGCGTTACGACACCGCAAGCGTCACTCAATCTTCTTTTCACCGATAACGTGTACTTTTTCGAATGGTGCGACGGTGCCGGCGGCGGCAGGGGGCACGGCGATCCAAAACTGGCGCTGACCCTTTTGTGGTGGTTCGGCGCCATCTCCAAGGGAAGGTTGGCAATCAGAAACAGTTCGTAGAATACGTCGTCCACCTGGTGGTTTTTCTTCGCCGACGTTTCTATAAATGCACAGCACTCTTGGTTTGTGCAGTAGGCTTTGGCTTCTTCTGGAACTACGGTTCTGCAACAAAAACTGTGTTTCAATACGGAACGAACAACGTCACGTGCGGGATAAGCGATGCAGGTGTTTTATCACTTCTTCTTCGGTTATTTTGAAAGAGAGCGTAAGGTATGTAGTATAATGCGGAAAAATGTTTAATGCTGTGCAAGAAGTTTCTACGCATGGAATTTCGAGTTTAAAAAGTTTGTTTTATCAAGAACGAAGAAATAATACCAAGAGAAGATTTACCATCCGAGCAGCCACAACGTGAAGTGTTCTCTTCGAGTCAGTTGTGCTGTATTAAAAGTGAGTTTTTGTTTTGTTTCTGAGAAGAATCAGTTAGATTCGTGTGTTTCGCCGAACAACGCATATTTCTTGTTCTGGTCAGTTTATTTGATTATTATTAACAGAACTGTGAGGGTTAAGTGGAAGAGCAGATGTGTGGTCATGTACCCCATCTGAACTGCGCCCCATTGGATGGTGTCAAAATTATGTTTTTTTTTCTTTCTATTATGTTTTATATATATTTTATACACTATCCAATAAAAGACAATTTATTATTATTATTATAATATTTGAGATCTCTTTTTGTAGTATAATGCGTTTGTATACGTTAATTGAATATTAAAGTGACGTCATTTAATATGACATTTGTTCTGTTCTGTGCGTTGGAGAGTCCTAGAGAAAGAATGTCGCAGTAATATCTTAATTCTACTCCAAACCACTGAATAAGCGTGAGGTCTTGGTTGTCGTGAAATGCAAGTTTGGCATATTTGATCGTAAGTGGGTTTGGTTTATTACCATAGCTCTTATTTAATTGGTCGAACAGAATTGACGATGCGAATTACTGATTAAAGATGTCCGTTCTGGTTAATAAGAAACCATGTTGTAGGCTTTATTTAATCATTAATTAAGGATGAGTTATTATTCGCGTTTGAGTTAGCGATGCGAACAGTGTGTTGTCCACAGTAGGTTCTAGGTTGCGGGAGCATTTTAGCAATACAGTTCAGAGTAAACTAAAGATTCGCGACACTTCTAAGTAAATTTAATTAAAAGATTTTGTTTTGGAATCCACACTTAAAAAGCGATTATATTCATTTAGAAAGAGTAAAAACGGGTCTATTGAGAAGAAACTATTTACACGGCAGATAGAAAAACTGAGAAGAAAAGAAGCAAGTGCAGACAAAACCAAATTACAGGAGGAACATGATAATTCAAAGCAAAAAGCATATTATTCCAAATATATGGAGAAAGGAAAGGGTCAGAGGAAATTAAATAACAGAGCAAAAGGTAGAAACGGAGCGGAATTGAAAAAAAGCTTAAAAAATGTCAGAAGAAATAGAGATGTTAGCAGAATAGGTGCACGAGGATAGTTGAAAGGAAGTAGGTATGTCAAAGTATTAAAGTAAAGGAGAAAACAGAAGACCCGGAAAAAGGGGAAAATAGTGAAATTGGCGTAAGTATTGAAACGGAAGAACATTGCAAGAAAAAAGCACAATAGGACACGAAAATGTAGATATTTATAAGAATTCCATTGCATAGAAGACAATAAAGAAAACTGCAGAATAAAGATACTGGAAATCTAGAGGAATCTAGAGAGTGCAAAGTGGAACTTTTGCGGAGAGGAAATTAAGTTTATGACGTGTATGAAGGTGGTGGGGTGAAAAAATAAGGGAAAAAACGAAGAGAAAGAAGTTGTAAATGAGATTAATTGAAAATAAAAACTCTTATGAGATGGAAGGGAATAATGATCAAAAGGACACTCGGAACAAAAGGAAAGAAATTAAGGTAACATCCCATGAAACACAGGCTAGTCTAATAGACGTCTATAGATGGTATAACTTGTCTATTCAATGTCATCATCTACCGAGTACCGTCTATTAGACGTAGATTAGTTAGTGTTATTTTTTACATCTTAGCCAATACGTTTAATAGCCTTTGAATATATGTATGCGGTTCGACAAAATGGCTTTCACATGTGAAGGATTTGACATATTCTTTAAAAAAATCAAACCGAAAATAATTAATGTATTGATATGTATTTTAATTTTTAGACAGGGAAAGGAAAATAGTCCTTCGTCTAATACGTAGCATAATCTAGACGCAACATAGATGTGCAGTTGCAAACGTTGAAATGTAGACACCTTATAGACGAGATCATATTCTTGAGGATTATATAATTCTTCTAAATAAAAATATTTGCAAAGCATTAATCCTTGCACTAATTTCTAATTTTTGAGGAAAAAAAGAAAAATGAACATTGCTCTAACACATAACATAATGTAGATGTAATATAGATGTGCATTGCTAAACATTGAAATATAGACATTGAATAGATGCCATGAAGTAGCTTGCACGAACACATGACATAATATTAGTACCTAGACGTAAAACAGATGCGTATTGCTAATCGTAAACGTTGAATAATAAATGCCTTGAAATCGTAAGGGCATTTGCAGAGTTGTAAAGCAGGGGAGTCGATGGTGTCCGTCTGTCTGACCGTGAACACGATAACTGCCAAACTGCCCTCTAATTTTCATCTAAGGAGGAAAATAAAAAATAACCGCCTTTGTCGACATTTAGTATCTAAAGGCAAACCTTTATCTATACAATGCAAAAGCATTGTTTATTCAATGGTAAAAGTTAACGACGTACCGAAAAGCTGTTTTATTAATTCTTACAAATGACCACCAAATGAGGGTGTTTTAAAATTAGAAATATTCACAAAAAAAGGGACGTGTGAACTGCACGGTTAGGGTTGTTAATTGGTCTAGGACTCGAGATCAAAAGGTCAGTCCGCCGTTCTAAGAATCCCTTAAAAGAGGGTTGACATTATTTTACTGCATTCATAGTAAAACTGAAAGCCATTGCGAGTGTGTGGGTGCTCTGATTGATTTAATTAAGCTGCAACTAGGTGAGTTTTCACTGAGCGGTTTACCCTTTTACATTCGCATGCATATAACATTTGTGTTGTTATTGGCATGAGTAAGAACTGTAATTAAGAGAATCTAAGTGTTTTATTTATTAGTATCAGTTGATTTGTGATGGCCATTTAACCGTTCTTTGGGAGGTTACATTGCGCGTTCTACCCCTTTGTAACCATAGGTTTCCCAAATAAGTTAAAGAAATAATATATATAACTATGCAATTAGTGGATGAGAAAAGCTCATTGCGCTGTTTAATCCCCCTGAGCTTATTGCACTTTTCGCTACTAGTTGGTGGGCGCATTTGTTGCGCGACAGGGTAGGTAGTTGGGCGGCTCTTCGCGCGTTGTTCCCTTAGAGCCATTGCACAACCCACTGTCCTAAAGAAACAGTTATTTGTATGGACAATGCGTGTTTAATCCCTTTGTCCATAAGTTGCCGTATTAGATAAAATTGATTGAACACTTTGGCAAATGTGTTTGGGCAATTAACGCTCACACTAGTTCTTAATTATAGGTTCATGCCACGTTTCCGCTAGCCGCTGGATCAGCAAACCAACTGACATAATTCGGTACTGTGTAGCAACATAAGTACGTAGATTCAATTAACATTGAAATGATAGGAGAACGATTAACGAAATCAATCAATCCCTCAATCTCTCTCCACCTTCCCAACCCTCATTCCATTCCATATTAAATTCAGTTACCACCTCCCTGGAATTTTTAACTCCCTAACCTTACAGTTCGAGTATATACGCATAGCTACTTCATCAATAATATAATAATTTCATAGTACCTGAGAAACACCGCATATTCCTACGGCTATATGTCTGTGAAAATTATTAGCAAACGCCATTTGCGGCGAAAAAATTAAACAGTCAACTGCAAAATTTATTACAACACTCTAATTTGAGAAGGCCAGCAATCTTCAGATATTTAGAAACAAATGTTCAATTAGTTTCTTCAGATATTCATCATACCGTTGATTCTCTCCAATCTCTAATATATCGCTTTATGTGAACTATGATGAAATAATTTAAAATATATTATAATATGTGGATCACCCAGTTGCAATTTTTAGTAACATATCGGCCGGAACCAGATAATAATCTACTTGCCTACTTAAATATGAAATGAAGAAGTTTGTTTTCTTACAGATGCACATTTTTAACATTTTCGGCGGATGGCTCGAAACCCGCGACAATTATCATTATAATCGATTCAAGATTGGCTCGCGACTAGGCCTCAACGATATTCAAAGCGTCACGTGCTACGATTATTTATATGAATGTATTGGGCTTTTTTTTAATTAATAATTTTATTTAAATCTTACGTAGAGTACTATTAATTCATCATTGGATATATGACTATTTACTTTTTCTTTTATTTATACACACACGAGATTACCTTATAATGAAGCCTGCTGGAAAGCATCCGGAGTATGTGTCTTACATGTGAATATAGCTAGATCTCTATAGTATACATGAAAGACTATTAGACAGATCAATAATACACATCAAATAGTATAGATTACTAGCTG
>NW_022170663.1:8107433-8129641 GCF_008802855.1 Photinus pyralis
AAAAAAAAATTCTTATAGAATGTGGACTGTAGAATCCATAATTTCAAACAGTTTCAAGATTGGGCTACTAATTCAAAAGTTACAGCCCTTTGAATTTTCTTTCGAAATTGGTTTCTAGTCTATAACTTTTGATCGAGAAGTCTGATCGAAAAAGTAGGAATTGTTTTGGATTCTACGCACCAAAATTAATAAGAAAAAGTGTTTTCCCGAGAAATTTTGGTGTAGTCGATTTTTGGTAAAAAAAAGGAAGGTAATACACTGCCTTTTTTTGAGGCGCCAAAAAAAATTGTCTCAGATCGACCCGGAAAAAAATTTTTCTTATAGAATGTGGCCTGTAGAATCCATAATTTCAAACAGTTCAAACATTGGGCTACTAGTTCAAAAGTTACAGCCCTTTGAATTATCTTTCGAAATTTGTTTCTTTTCTAGTCTATAACTTTTGATCGAGAAGTCTGATCGAAAAAGTACGAATTGTTTTGGATTCTACGCACCAAAATTAATAAGAAAAAGTGTTTTCCCGAGAAATTTTGGTGTGGTCGATTTTTGGTAAAAAAGGAAGGTTATACACTGCCTTTTTTTGAGCCCCGAAGAAAAAATTGTCTCAGATCGACCCGGGAAAAAAATTTTCTTATAGAATGTGGCCTGTAGAATCCATAATTTCAAACAGTTCCAAGATTGGGCTACTATTTCAAAAGTTACAGCCCTTTGAATTTTCTTTCGAAATTGGTTTCTAGTCTATAACTTTTGATCGAGAAGTCTGATCGAAAAAGTAGGAATTGTTTTGGATTCTACGCACCAAAATTAATAAGAAAAAGTGTTTCCCCGAGAAATTTTGATGTAGTCGATTTTTGGTAAAAAAGGGAGGTTATACACTGCCTTTTTTTGAGGCGCCAAAAAAAAATTGTCTCAGATCGACCCGGAAGTATTCGAATACTAAATATTTGTGAAAGTATTTGAGTTACAAATACAAATACTGCTTCCATAAAAGTATTTAATTACAGAGTATTTGAATACTTTAAAGGATTATTTGAATACTAAAAAGTATTAAAAAATCAAATACTGCCCAGCTCTGCATATATCTACTCCCGCATCGCCACAAAAAGATTGTATTTTCGACCATTTTCTAAGGACATACAATATCCTGCAACAGCACTGGATTGGGGTTACATAAATTTTAAATTTCCTTACAAGAAAAATTGTATTGGTGACAATTTGTGAGATCTTGCATGTCATTCGATTTTTCTTGTAGTCAATCCTTGGATATTTTCCATCTATTATTAGAACCTATTTGGCTATTTGGTTAACCACGAGTAATCGTGATTTTCATGTCAAAAGCAAGTAGCAAATTGTACCGATTTCAGGAAATCGTGTACACTCTACGGTGTAAAAATCCTGATCCAATAAGTGTCATTTAATGCAAATCCACGAGGAATGCTGAGATCGACGGTGTTATAATGCCCATATTGAGCACTCACGAATGTGAATCTATGTACTTGGAACTGGGATACACAGACACCTGTTAAACAGCGGAAATAAAACCCATTTAAGGATAATTTACTATTGTCTTCCTAGAATTTCATCATTCCTTTGAAATGGAATTATTTCCTCGATGTTTCTTACATGAGGGGACAAAGATTACCTTCAATGCCTAAAAATTGCTACCATTTTCCTTAATTTCCACAAATTTACAAATAATTTCTCCGAATTAACGTGAAATGAGTACCTAACGTTACTTCCCTATAGAATCTTGTATTTCCTCTGAATTTCTTCAAAATTTCTTCGGAATTTCCTCTAATTTTGTCCATTTCCTACACATTTCGTAGATATTTCCTTGAAATTTTCTGTATGAGGGACAAAAATTTTCTTTGTGATCACTCGCTTCCATAGCCTTCTCATTCTCTTACTTTCCTTGTAGTACCTCGATAAAATGTTCCAGAAATCCGTATTTGTTATTATTTCCCTGATTATTTCCTCTCTTCTTTCCTTCTACACCATTTATCTGTGTCTGTTTCTCTCTTCTGCACATTCTCTATCCCACTACTCTTTTCTTTTCCTCTCTCCTCTCCTTCAATTATTTTCTATCCATGTTATTGCTTTTTTAATACTCTCCTTCAAACTATTCCATTGCTCCTCTGTACTCACTCCTACTTCTTCTCCCTGTTCCTCTGGTCTCCTTCCCTACAGTGTCTTGTCCATAACTGTATCTCCCTTCGTCTTTGTGTCTTTTTATTTCTTTATCTTCTTATCTTCCCTTTTATACTCAATTGATGATCCGATTCTATCCTTATTCCTACCTTGCATTCATCAATTTCTTCCAGTATTTTTTTCATTTACGTCTGCGTGATAAATTACCGACCTCACTCTTTCTCCCAAGTATATGAATTGCTCGCTCCCCTCTATATTTCCGTTTAAAATTCTCGAACCTCTTTTTTCTGATAATTCCAGTAACACTTCTCCCTCTCCGTTGCATTCTTTATCTCTTGAGTTACTATCTTGTGTTCCTCTTCTCATCTCCACCCATTTTCCGTTAATTCCTTGGTCTATCATTAAAATCTCCCCTTAATATTAACCCCTCCTCTCTTTCATCTACCATATTTTCTATTTTATTTTGGAAAAATGTTAAATATGCTGGACTCGTTTTTGGCATAGATATGTATAGAGATTTTAAAAGCATTATTTCTAACAAAGTCACTATTATTTTTTTTCCCTCCACTTCCACTCGTCTGACCTGTATCTCTTCCTACTCTACTACGAATTATTTCCTGAGATGCTATTTTTGAAGGTGCGTAACAATAACATGTGACAATTGGTCTATTTTTCATACGCAGACCTTTAGTGGTGCAAAGTAAAAACTTGAAAGTGGGGGGGGGGGACGTTCTATTCTTCACGGTCTTTTAATTAAAGGGGTGGATGAACACACGTCCTACCCGTGATAGTATTCCCCTTATACCTCAAGAACGGATTGTCGGAAGAGGGTACTCACAAAGGTCGATTGAGACGTCTGCAAGAAAAATATCCATTGACCAAAACAAAAGCTATTTCGGTTTAAAACCAGGTGCCAAATTCTTGACAGAATTGCTTCCTAGCTGAAACCAAAAATTGCCAACATATGTACGCACTTACAGACGGGAAAAATTTATTCTTTAAAAGTTGCTTAAAATGATAAGAAAGTTTGATGTTGCACATGCGCAACTCGATTTTTTGCGCATGCATTTTGTTTTCTTTTATTAGGAGGACCTACCATCCAAATTTCGTTTTAATTGTTCCATAAATAAGAAAATTCCATTTCTGCGCATGCGCAACACGATTTTTGCGCATGTATTTTGTTTGCTTTTATTAAAGGGACTTACCATAGAAATTTCGTTTAAATTGCTTCAGAAACAATATCGTTGCGTTTTGCACATATGCAACACAATTTTTTGACTTTGACAATTTTTTTCTCCGTTTTTTGATAATATAACCCGGCCCAATTTTTTGTAGGTTGTACACAGGAAAATAAGGTCTTCCAAATAATAGAATAAAAATTTTAGGTTGCTATTTGAAAAAAAAAGTTGCCGTTACGGCGCTCCAAAATTTTTTTTCAAAAATCCGGCCCGTTATTTTTCTGTTCGGTATGCCTAAAACATATATACAAAATTTCAACAAAATCCGTCGAGCCGTTTTCTCAGAAAATTGCCAACAAACGTACGTACTACGTACGTACATACAGACGGAAAAAAATTTTATTCTTTAAAAGTTGCTTAAAATGGTCTAAAACGTCGACATTTGATGAAATTTTGAAATGTTAAAAAAACGGCTATCGCAATAGCTACCTAGCACATGCTAGGAAGCTAAAAATGCGCTTTATCTGCACATAACATACATTCAAATAGTACGCTTTTGTAAAGGAAAAAATTTACAGCAATTTATTAACACCTAATAACTAATACATGTCATTAGGAACGGGGTATCAATGTGTAGGATGTCGCCAGGTAGTTTATTACCCTTTCAAGTAATGAGATATCATCTTTGAGTTTTAAGTGCAAGTTGAGTTGCCTATCTGTACGTTAGCGCTTTCCTTTTTTTCTGAAAATCCCGGAATCTATTTTTTTAAATATACGCATTATTATAATAGATGGAAATGATATCTTTAAGTGCCGACGTAGAAAATACTGTGACATTTCCAAATTGGTGCTGTACGGTTTTCTACTCTCATTACAACGGCTGCTATTTAAGAAAAACGATTTTTCTATTCATGGATCTAACTGAAAAACTAAGACCGATATGTTTACTTTTTTTAAGTGCCGACGTTCTTTTTATCATTGCATAGAATATCCGCTATCGAGAATTTGTTAGATTTCAACTACAAAATAGCATAATTTCATAAGTACGTTTGGCTTTTCAAATATGGCGGATTGACTACAGAGGAGCCTATAGGCAACACACTATACACTCCAATCGTGATCCTGGTAAACGGTAAGTACTTCTTTTTATATTCTTCCATAGTCTATAGCTGTACATCTTTAATTATTATCTATATTCAAAGCTGGTCTTTAGCTCTGTGAGTTTATAGCAACTCCTTAATGATCATGAAAGAAACTAGGTACAGTTTGGCACTTGTACCCTTCCATAACTACCACTAAATAAAACCAATTTAAACTGTTAAATGTTTTATTATCATTTCAAGACAAATAAAGAACAATGATATAAGTAGGTACAAAAGTAAAAGGTAATACGTCTTTTTGAAATACAGTAGATACATAATATTTGTAAAGATCTATGAAAGTTATCTGACTTCTATAATAAGTGGTCGTAACAACTCACAATCAAATCGATTATTGCTTGATAATACTATCATTTTAAAGCGGCATACAAAACACACAATCTTTGCAATCACGCTGTGTAAACACGCAATAATAAGTAGATTTTTTCTTAACAAACAAGCGACACTCATCAAGCTTATACAATATCAACAGGGTTTATAGTTTAGAGAGATTTATTCACGACGTGTCGTCTACTATGCGCAGATTCTTTACAAATAGCTGTAAATCGTCAGATAAAAATGGTGTCACATATAAAAGTATTCAATAAATCTAAAAATTATTTAACAAAACTAAAAGTGAGCAACTAGTCATCATTGGTGTTGTACGTTCTGTATACCTCGCTTTCCCCAATACGCGTCTAGGTCAAACGGTTCGAAATTCTTCAACATTTCAGGCTCCTGCTCGCGATAATAGGTCGCCGTATTACCCGCGTTCCTACCGACTTCCTGCGAAACCTTACTCCAAGATTCCTGAATGAACTTAATAAGGTCGTCGTGTTGCGATGAAGACGGTCGTTCTATAGGCGGTACCCTCACGTAATTAGGCCTTCTGCTGTTCCCATTGATAGGGGCCGCATTCATCCTTGGACCACTGAGAAAAACACACCTTTTGTATTAACTTCTACATGCAAAGTAATACGTTCTTTACTCACCTCATGCTTGTAGAGATTGTTAAAAGGTTGAAATAATTAGATGGTGTGTCATTTACTGCATTTCTTGTTAAAACTTAAAATGTAAATAATAAATTAATAGATTAGTGATGTTTGGGTTATGGTTTCCATTAAAAAAACTGTGCTGTATGGTGGCTCCATCTATTCTGTTTTGACAGCTGTCCGCGAACTTGAAACGTAAATGCTATGTTGTCACGTTTAACAAATTGTTTAAATACTAAACAACCATTTTTGCGTATATTAAACTTGATATAATAATTATATAAAATGTAATATTCAATCAGTGCACTCATTTGAAGCTCATGTAATGGGCAACGATGCCTTTGAGGGTCATGCGCATTTAGGCAACTTTAATATCATTGAAGTACGTAGGGTTGCAGCTAACCCTTTAGACTTTGCAGAATTAATTTTAAAAAAGAGGACCTGGGATATTTTCGGGGAGCCGTTTTCTCCCGGATGATTTTCTTATATTTAATTAGCGTGTTAACTAACAAGAAATTGGCCCCCTTGAAGAAGGGCAGACCCAAGGAAGAATACATTGACCAAATAATGGTTGACATGGGCTGTACCTCCTACTTGAGATTGAAAAGGTTTGGTGAAAATCGGGAAGGAGGGAGAACTCTAACATCTTATCTTTCTCCATTTCCATTCAAACTCCCTTTTCTCTTCATCCCCTTCCGAAATCTCATCATCTTCTACGTATCTACATTTAGCTCCATTCCTTTCTTTCCCATAATACATCTCCATTCTTTCCATCATTTCCTCCATCGTTGCCGTTATCACTGTGTCGTCCTTCGTGTATGCCGGGGGCCATATCTTTCTTCTTCCTACTACGATCCCTCTACCTTGGCACTGTCTTAGTACTTTTTTCCGTGTCCCTTATGTAGAGATTCAATAAGGTTGGGCCTCGGGTTGGGCTATGTGGGCATCCTTGTTCTAGTGTTGACGTGTCAAAAATACTTCAGACTCCTTCCCTTCTATTCTCACCCTCAATTTTAATTATCCATACAGTTCTTTGATTCTGTTCTTTAACTTCTTGTCTATTTTCTCTTCCCGCTATGTCAAACGCTGCCTTTAAGACAAACGCAAACACCTTTCCGCCTTTTTTCCTTTTCAACAATCTGTGTAATACCACAGAAAACATATCACGTATCCCATTTGTGTCATCCTCTTCTGCATTTCTATTTTTAACCTTTTAATGAGTACCATTGCGTAGATTTTATACGCCATCGTCACTATCGTGATTTCCCTATAATTTTCCACATAGTCTTTGTCGCCCCTATTGAAAATTGGCACCATTACCCCTTCCTTCCATTCTTCCCATACCTTGTTTACTAGATTCCTCATCCTTTACTCGATCCGACCTGTGGCGAAAATCTAAGCCTCATTTCCTATCTCGTCCCTCCTTGTTGCTTTTCTTTTTTCGGTCTTTTTAGTTGCTACTCGATCTCTTTTCTTGTTATCTCAACTTCCTCTCTTCCTACCTATGTCATAGCCTCCTCTTTCTCCTACTTTCCTTGTAGTACCTTGATAAATAGTTATTTGTACAACTAGAGAAGAAAGTGAAGTTTTTCAACTCGAGTTCAAAGTCTTACCTTTGAATATAAAATTTATATTCAAAGGCTTTACACATGAGCGTAACGAGTGTGTCAATTGAACGAGAGCTGAAAAACACTTTCTTCTCAAGTATTACCTACACATTTTTTTTTGAAACTACAATCAAAATTGAAAAATTATCGTATGCAATAATGAACTTTGACACATAGCAATCTAGACGCGGGCAATTTTAAATGTCATTATTAATATTAACGCAGCAGTTGTTTTTTACTTTCCTCGCTAGAGAGGAAAATCACATTTTCTTCACCCTTTTTAAAAACGAAAGTAGGTAGTCGTTTCTAAAGTAGTGTCAGAAAAATGTTATTTCCATTCCTCTAATTTTATGTCCCTCCCAATTGTTCTATTTTACGTTTTTCCTCGGTTTAGCACCTTCTAAAAATCTTTATCTGTCTATTTCACCGATTTGCTCTTTATTAAAATAATATTAGGATATCAAACTAAAGATACTGTGGTGACATACAACTACGGTTAGACAACACACCTTACATCTGAGATAATAATCAAATACGAAACGCTCTGTGATAATGTGTTACTTGCATCGCGCACTCCAAGCTTTTGTTTCGAGTACCGTTACTGAATCATATTTCTTTGTTTTGTATACTGTATCGCTGATTATGTCGTTATATTATGTTATTAAGTATTTATTTATATACCTACTCATGCGAGAGAGTACTATCAGCGTGCTGTTTCCCTGTGCAATTTGACTAAACGTTTCATATGTGGAGAGAGTACCTCATACAGTTCAGTTTTTTCGCTGTACATGTTACTCTCTCGTGCCCGCTGCTGAACAGTGCGTAAGCAATACGAGGAAAGGGAGTCTTCAACTTAACTACTATTCAGTTTAGTATGTGATATCTAGATGTGAGATGTTTAATGATTAATTTCATGGAAAGTTGTCTTACTCCTCTTGATCGTTTTAGAATAGATTGCGGCATTTGCGGTCTTGGGATTAATGATTAATTAGGGCTAGGATTTTGATGATTTTGTATCTTTTTTTCTGAAAGTCTGAGAGATTGCTCTGTTATATATAAACTTGTTTCAGGATAAATTGAATCAAATGACAGCAACTTGTGCATTTTTTTGAGCAATGGGTCATTTTTTGCTAATTTTTACGCATTTTTTGGAGTTTTTGTGTGTTTTACTTTGAATTTTTTGCATTTTTCAGGAATAGCGCTAATTTTTTTATATTTTACGGTATTTCTCTTGGCCAACTTATAAACCTTTGTTAAAGTTTTATTTTTCATGCAGTCTTATATTTCTAAAACACAATGCAATATTTTTCTTTTCTCGGTAGTTCCGGGTAAAGTCACTAGATATAGAAAGTACCGCAATCATCCGCCATTTTTGGGCAAATTTGCTGCCAACTTAAAAAAATTGACAAACGAAATCTGAATAGCTGTCATTTTTTATAACCTAACTTCATAGTACTGTCATGTTTTATAAAAATATGTACAGATATCTCCAAACAGGTGGAACAATCCCTAACATTAAAGTTACTAGAATCTGGTAACTTCCGCCATTTTTGGGCAAAAATCATGCGTTCTCTCTCTAACACACGAGCCCAATGGATTGCGGTACTTTCTATATTTAGTGACTTTAGTTCCGGGTATCTTTACCTGTTTAGAAATGAAGCCTAAAACCTCCATTATAAACTAAATGCGTAGTCCTTAAGTCATCCACAAACGAATACCCATTCCTCACTAAGGGATTAAATTTCTTTGGGATGCGGTAAGTGAGTCAGTACCTTACATAGGTACCTAGTTTCTACGACTGGCCTGGACAGGGTGGAGATGAACCACCAATGAAATTCATGTCTTATCTTACCCAATTGCTTCTTAACATAATTTTGCGGTCTTATTCAGCTTCATCAATAAATTTATTTGTTATTTAAAATGTCATCTTTTTAAATTTTTATGTCATTTTTGTGAGATTTTTAAGTCATAATTGCATTTTTTATGTTGCATTTTCGCTGATTTTTAACGTCATTAAAATCCTAGCCCTAATGATTATTAAGGGCGGAGGTTTGAGGATTGAAGCTTAAAGCATAAAACGTTCGTTGTTCAGGTTTGAGATGTCTTGTTTCGGGATTAAAATTTTAGTGTTTATGGGTTTTTAAAATTTTAGACTATAAAATTTTTGGAAAAATTGGAAAGAGCAAGCATCAATCCAAGACGTACAATTCGTGTTGATGCATTTTCTGGTTGCAGAGAAAAAAAAATAAGAAAAAATGTAGTTACGGGAATTTTTTTGAGGGTAACTTCTAAACGAAACACTCTTGATCTTAGTTTTATTTAAAAACCATGTTTTGCGTAACTCCTCGTATTGGTGGAATTCCAAGGGCCATTAACAGAACTTAATTAGTAATTAGGTTTATGAAATCTCGAAAAGTCCTCAACTCGGTCCTCAATTACATTCATGTACGATTTCGGTTTGAATTTTTACTTGCTGAAGTTACTTACATTACGGCAATGAACGTGGAACCTAATAAATACATTCGTTTTAGTATCCCGAAGGAAACCGAAACAATGTAGCGAATTCCTGACATCATTACACTCACCCAGGGATTCCAGATTAACTGAAAGTAAAATAAAACCAACACAGGCCGTATCGATCTTGTTCAAAATAAATTTAATGTATGCTGCAAAATTAACCCCCGGAGGATCCAAATGGGGCTTTTTCCAAAACTAAACGTGAATAATGTACATTCATAAAGATGCGTGTATCATTTATTTATTCATATAATAAACCCAACAAAGTAACATTAAAAAATCTAATGGTGTTTTGATAAATTTGTTCCCAACACAATAATATGCTTAACAATTACTGTAATATACAGCGGTATTCTAAAGATTTCCAGTTTAGAACAGAATTATTGCCGTTGCTGTTATTATCGCCTATGCTACATGTTTTAGCGCGCATTATCATCAAGTCTGTTCTAATACTTGGTCTTCTTACATTTGGCGTTACGACACCGCAAGCGTCACTCAATCTTCTTTTCACCGATAACGTGTACTTTTTCGAATGGTGCGACGGTGCCGGCGGCGGCAGGGGGCACGGCGATCCAAAACTGGCGCTGACCCTTTTGTGGTGGTTCGGCGCCATCTCCAAGGGAAGGTTGGCAATCAGAAACAGTTCGTAGAATACGTCGTCCACCTGGTGGTTTTTCTTCGCCGACGTTTCTATAAATGCACAGCACTCTTGGTTTGTGCAGTAGGCTTTGGCTTCTTCTGGAACTACGGTTCTGCAACAAAAACTGTGTTTCAATACGGAACGAACAACGTCACGTGCGGGATAAGCGATGCAGGTGTTTTATCACTTCTTCTTCGGTTATTTTGAAAGAGAGCGTAAGGTATGTAGTATAATGCGGAAAAATGTTTAATGCTGTGCAAGAAGTTTCTACGCATGGAATTTCGAGTTTAAAAAGTTTGTTTTATCAAGAACGAAGAAATAATACCAAGAGAAGATTTACCATCCGAGCAGCCACAACGTGAAGTGTTCTCTTCGAGTCAGTTGTGCTGTATTAAAAGTGAGTTTTTGTTTTGTTTCTGAGAAGAATCAGTTAGATTCGTGTGTTTCGCCGAACAACGCATATTTCTTGTTCTGGTCAGTTTATTTGATTATTATTAACAGAACTGTGAGGGTTAAGTGGAAGAGCAGATGTGTGGTCATGTACCCCATCTGAACTGCGCCCCATTGGATGGTGTCAAAATTATGTTTTTTTTTCTTTCTATTATGTTTTATATATATTTTATACACTATCCAATAAAAGACAATTTATTATTATTATTATAATATTTGAGATCTCTTTTTGTAGTATAATGCGTTTGTATACGTTAATTGAATATTAAAGTGACGTCATTTAATATGACATTTGTTCTGTTCTGTGCGTTGGAGAGTCCTAGAGAAAGAATGTCGCAGTAATATCTTAATTCTACTCCAAACCACTGAATAAGCGTGAGGTCTTGGTTGTCGTGAAATGCAAGTTTGGCATATTTGATCGTAAGTGGGTTTGGTTTATTACCATAGCTCTTATTTAATTGGTCGAACAGAATTGACGATGCGAATTACTGATTAAAGATGTCCGTTCTGGTTAATAAGAAACCATGTTGTAGGCTTTATTTAATCATTAATTAAGGATGAGTTATTATTCGCGTTTGAGTTAGCGATGCGAACAGTGTGTTGTCCACAGTAGGTTCTAGGTTGCGGGAGCATTTTAGCAATACAGTTCAGAGTAAACTAAAGATTCGCGACACTTCTAAGTAAATTTAATTAAAAGATTTTGTTTTGGAATCCACACTTAAAAAGCGATTATATTCATTTAGAAAGAGTAAAAACGGGTCTATTGAGAAGAAACTATTTACACGGCAGATAGAAAAACTGAGAAGAAAAGAAGCAAGTGCAGACAAAACCAAATTACAGGAGGAACATGATAATTCAAAGCAAAAAGCATATTATTCCAAATATATGGAGAAAGGAAAGGGTCAGAGGAAATTAAATAACAGAGCAAAAGGTAGAAACGGAGCGGAATTGAAAAAAAGCTTAAAAAATGTCAGAAGAAATAGAGATGTTAGCAGAATAGGTGCACGAGGATAGTTGAAAGGAAGTAGGTATGTCAAAGTATTAAAGTAAAGGAGAAAACAGAAGACCCGGAAAAAGGGGAAAATAGTGAAATTGGCGTAAGTATTGAAACGGAAGAACATTGCAAGAAAAAAGCACAATAGGACACGAAAATGTAGATATTTATAAGAATTCCATTGCATAGAAGACAATAAAGAAAACTGCAGAATAAAGATACTGGAAATCTAGAGGAATCTAGAGAGTGCAAAGTGGAACTTTTGCGGAGAGGAAATTAAGTTTATGACGTGTATGAAGGTGGTGGGGTGAAAAAATAAGGGAAAAAACGAAGAGAAAGAAGTTGTAAATGAGATTAATTGAAAATAAAAACTCTTATGAGATGGAAGGGAATAATGATCAAAAGGACACTCGGAACAAAAGGAAAGAAATTAAGGTAACATGGATAGATGTGAAATTCAAATATCTCCAAAACGGTCAAAGATAGCCATAGATAATGTCTATGATCTAAGAATCTTAAAAAATGGGAGTTTCTATTTAGAATAAGGAAGTTTGTATGTATTTCCGGTATAAGCGGATGTATTAGAAAACTTTCATTATTTAAAAAAAGTACTTCTTTCTCATATACGGCAGATTTTCCCTTTAAAAGAGAGACCCTGTATACAATGTATGTCAACAAATATACAGGCTGGTTCAAATTTGAGGGCCACCATGATCTCGTAGACTGTAAGAGATAGATAGGTAGTTTAAATTTGCGGTTTTTTATTAAAAAAAAATTTACATTTTTGAAATCAGTAAAAAATGCTCCGTCAAATGACACAAAAAGTAAAAATGACTTCTATAAGAAAGAACAAGGTCGATGATGGTTAACCGTAGGCGAAACGTCAGACTTAAAATTGAAAACTAGCATCTAATAAGTGTCATTTAGTTTGAAATACCTTTTTAAATATCTTCGGAAAAGAATAAAACAATTTTTGCAAAATTTTGTTTTTTTAGAATATCTCCGAAAGTAGTCGAAATTTTTACAGTTTCAAAACGGTATTTTGTTACACATCTGATTTAAATATATGAATATTGCCCCGTATACACCATCAATTCAACCACCCACATTTTCAAGAAAAAGGGCAGCAACTGTCGCCGGGTCTACATTGTAGTTAAAGGGAATTTGTGTATATAAAAGATTACATTATTATTTACATTCTATTTTGATCATGAAATTATATTAGGTCAAAGGACGGTATTATATATAAGATGCGGACAGATGTAGAGTAGAGTAGAGTAGAGTAGAGTATATTTTTATTTTCACTATATATACAGTACATGCAGTGAGTCCGCATATATAAATGGAAAATATGTCAACAGTTACAATATAATGTAAAATAATAAAACGGTACAAACAAATATGATAAAATTATAAAATTTATAGAAGATTACAGTATGCAGTTATAATGTAAGGTCCGCGACAACGCCATATTATGTAAAGAATTCATTAATGGAATAATATTCAGCATTAACTAAGAAGGACTTTAAGGTGTTTTTGAACTTATTGATATTGTTTATGTTTTTTAGATCGGTTGGCAAGCAATTGAAAAAATTACAGACGTTATTATGACTACTTTTTTGGTAATATGTCGTTTTATGCTTATGAGGTAGCAAGTTATTTTTAAATCGAGTGTTGTGGTTGTGAGAAAGGGAATTAAATTGTTTTTTATTCTGATAAGCATATTTTATGATTTCATAAATGTACAGACATGGTACCGTTAGAATGTTTAATTCTTTAAACCTGGATCGGCATGTGGCACATATTTTTGCAGCTTAAATATTCTTAATAGGTTGGGAGATTGCCCCCATTGAATTATTGCAAATCTTATATGGCTTTCAAAACAAGCAAAATATAATGTTCTGAGGGTTGTACTAGAGCATTTGTGTGCTAGGGATTTTATTGCAAAAATGGACGACGATAGTTTTTTACATAAGTTATCTATATAATGGTCCCATTTAAGGTTTTCATTTAAATTTATGCCTAATGTTTTTGTATTTTGCTCTAGTTCAATCTTCGAGTCCTTATAGATAATGTATTGGGGAAAGTCATGTTTAGATCTAGCTGTAACAAAAGGAACGCATTTTGTCTTGTTTATATTTAGACACAATTTATTAGTTTCCATCCATTCTAAAATAGTATCCATAGTTGTACTAAGAATTGGTTGGATATCGCTACTTTTTGGACAGGTAATTAATATATTATTGTCGTCCGCATATGTAGTGATGTGAATGTTAGAGTTGTAAGTAAAAAGATTTAGCAGATCGTTTACGTATATAATGAACAGTGTTGGTCCCAATACACTCCCTTGAGGCACGCCCATTTTAACTTTCAATCTATTTGATAGGACAATTTCGTTGTTTTCAGTTAATCGTACTGTTTGGTATCTATTCTCTAAATATGATTGAAACCACTCCAAACACGCACCCCGTATACCGTATCTTTCCAGTTTTTCCAACAGAATTGTATGGTCTACGCAATCGAAAGCCTTGCTCGTATCTATGAAAACTCCTAACGGAATACATTTATTATCAATGGTTTCGACTATTTTGTTGATAAATGCGAAGAGTGATGTTTCTACGCTTTTGTTTCGCATAAAGCCGTGCTGATTATCATTAAGAAGGTTATTTGTTACGAAAAACGCCATTAATTTATCATTAATAATGATTTCAATAATTTTTGAGAAAGAAAAAACTAAGCTGATGGGTCTGTAATTTTGAAATTCACTTTTATCGCCTTTCTTAAAGAAGGGAAGTACTACTGCGTGTTTTAATTTGGTTGGAAATTTAGAGAATTTAAAAGTTAAATTTATTATATGAGTAAGAGGACTTAAAAGACTATCTTCACAATTTTTTATTAGTCTGTGAAAAAAAAATTACTCATATAATAAATTTAACTTTTAAATTCTCTACATTTTCAACCAAATTAAAACACGCAGTACTTCCCTTCTTTAAGAAAGGCGATAAAAGTGAATTTCAAAATTACAGACCCATCAGCTTAGTTTTTTCTTTCTCAAAAATTATTGAAATCATTATTAATGATAAATTAATGGCGTTTTTCGTAACAAATGTAGCTTAAGACGGTGTGTAAATGCAGTGCGGAAACCTTAAAGAAGAATTTCATAAAATTTGTTGAGGACCGAGAAATTATTAGATCGTTGAAGGTGATTGCGGTGGCTGCAAAAAGCTGAACTATTAAAGAGAATCGTAGAATCGTAAATGTTGATTGGTATACCACAATTTACTTAGCGGAAGTTATCGACGAAGTAAAAAGAATCGGAATAGACAAATTATTCTCGATCATGACAACGCCAGAACTCAGTCAGTGCATCAAAGCGTTAATTGCGACCGAAACTCTCAATTAATGGCCCTTTGTACTGAGTTCCCTCGATTTATCAACGTGCGATTTTTCTTTTATTTGCAAAAATCAAAAATAAAATGTGCTTCTCGTGGCCTGAAGCACCTGTTGAAGGGTTCGTGGCACTAATTTCGAAAGCATCCGTTTCATAGTGGAAAAAACTCTTCGTAAATTGGTTTGATCGAATGTAAAAAGGTGTATTGAGTATTGACATCAAATGCGACTATCTCGTGAAGCAATAACATTACTGAATTGTAGCTAATGTAATTTTTTTCCAAGCGTTTATTGGTTATTATCTGAAGGTGTTTTAATCGGATGGATATGAATTTTATTCATAAACATTCATAAACATCTGAAAACATCTTAGTGTTTGTGTAAAAGTCATAACGTTGCAGATTCTCATTACCTATTAAAATTAATTTCGCTCATCCCCCTAGTATGCAAAAACTAATATCAGTTACTGCAGACTTGTTTACTCAACAAAGTCTACTAGGACTAGAACTGCAAATAGTAAATCACTTTGTAGAGGATGCTGTAAATACCTCAATGGGAAATTATTTAAATTGAGAAAATTTGAAATTGGTTGCACTCGTATATCAACTAAAGGTAAGGCATACGAATCTCATCTAAAACATGACCAAGAAATGTGAAGTATCCATCCTTCAGATTTCAGTATGCCCATCAATCAAATTCTCCTACTCGCGCGAATTTTATCCTATTTTAAATAAGTATTAAGAGTCTTGTTGCCTGAACACACATTGAATAATTTTATTTCATTTTCATGCCAACTTTGCTAGGAAATTTTAGTTTCCCCGACAGTGGCAGTAACAGTCCTGACTATTTTTCCTGCCTCTTGTCAGACACCTGTCAAAACTGACATATTAATATTAATAAATTAATTAAAAAGAGCAAATCATAAATTTATGGCACTTGTTTACTGTCTGCCATTCTTTGGTTTTTTATTTTATTTATTTTTCATTTAAGCGACTTGGTATCTCTTACAGTTTACGAAATCCTCATAGTGAAAATGAAAAAAAATCACACCTGTACGCTTATGATATAATTAAGTTAGATAAATCCCTACGAGAGGATGAGAAACCCGGTGAAAAGGACTAAGAAAAAAGTCAGCAATGCAATCAACTTTAAAATAGTGTATACAGTTTATACTGTCGATGCGTTGTTTTTCACGATTTTGCGGCATGGCGATTAAAATTAAAATTCGGTGAGAAAATCGACTCTATTAGACAGACTGAAATGCTAACCCCAAACGTGTATTTTCTCTGTGAGCTTCCACCTCACAAAGGCTGATTACTGCCCATTTCCATCCCGAGATCGGCGCGCTGAACATCGATGAGCTGAAAAAACTGGAATCGAAATTGTGAAAACTCATTCCACATTAGAAATCAAATATTAAACAAGCTACGTGGCGGCGTAAAGCACATTTCGACAGTATAAATTAATCTCTGGGCGCCAACTGAGCTTTTGTTATGGGGATAAAATCGCAATCTAAAGCTCGCGTAGTTTACGACGGAAACGCCGGAAAAAAGATACCTACCTACTGAGTGTGTAAATCCAACGGTGGCTTACTTAAAGAGCCTCAGCATGAGTTGTTCACCTGGGGCCTGTTACGAGCTTTTAAAAGCTTCACCTGTTATACTACTCTTTTGGTGCCTTCGGCCTTTTTTTAATGTTTAATAAGGGTTGGCGCGTGATGTACTAAAGTTCTAAGTCCCAACTTAGGTGAATATTAAAGTTGCAATGAAAAAAATAGGGATCTGGAGAGAACTCACGAAGTTGATACAGCTTCCGCGTGACAAACTTGACATGACAAGATACCTAAATCCATCATGGAACATGTTGTTTCTATAGATAAAAAATTGGCTTTTTTACGAGTATTAATTAGTAATAATTTTTTTCTAAAGTTAGAGTTTATAAGAGCTTTTTCTAACTTTTTCATTTTTGGTCGTTAGCATCTGCGTGTTTTGCGTAGTTTCCGTTTCTGAAAAGGTATATATTCTGTCACAATAATTATTTTCGAAATCCGATGTTGGAATTGGCCGTCCAATAATTTTGATTGCAGAAGTACTTCCCTTTGTACAATTATAATCTAAACGTTCACCAATTTTTATGTTAATAATCCTATTTCAGAGATGACATTAATTGCATTCGTAGGAGTATTATTTTTAGTGCATGTTTGCAAATTTATGTACCTGAGAATTGGGGCCCGTGAATTAATTGATTAATAAATTATTTCGATAAAATATAGACCACCGTTTATTAAAAATTTCTGATTTTCCGCCGAAGGGTGAATTTTAGTGAAAATATGCGAACTACATTTTTTGTAGGAAATTTTCTTCTCTTTCACCGTATATATTTTCGAAAAATGCATGGTTTTGGAGATATATGCGAAAAACCGATTTTGGTTTTTTGATTTTAAAAAGCAGGGAGTTTTGAAAAAAATCAAAAATGTTTGAAAGAAATTCAAAGAGTTTTAGAAGACTTTAGGGAGTTTTAGGTCGCGTTAAAGTATTTCATGCAGCTTTGGAAAGATTATAGAACTTTAAAAGCCAGAAAATTTTATAGGATTTCGGTATTTTCGGAGTTTCAGAAAATTATAAGGAACGTAGCTTTATGGAAACGCTGCCAACACTTTCAAAAAATTAGTTTTACTGGTGCATTTAAGTGGCTCAGATGTTCGCAGGTCATTTTGAAAATTCTTCTAAAGACCTCCGAAAAGTTATGTGAAAAAGAATCAAGTCATCAGAAAATTTCGTAGAAGATCAAAATTTTCTAGGGAGTTTCAAAGAAAATTTGGAGATAGTTTCGAATACTTTGGAGGATTCTTGTGTAGTGTTTGTTTCAGAGAGTCTTATGGAGTTTCGGACAGTTTGAGGAGCTTTGGCCACAGTGACTTACACGGTATCATGCAGCTTCGGAAAGTTGTCTGGAGTTTCAGAAAGTTTGGCGGAATTTCAGGGCGCTACAGAGATGTGGTACAGCAGAAACCTGTGGAACTTATTATAAAACATACATCCATATGATTTTAAATAATGAAAGATGTTAGAAAGGTTTATAGGCTTTCAAAGAATCTCCATAGCTCCATAGCATTTCAGAGACCTCCGTAGCATTTCAGACGGTCGCACACTTGTGAGTTAGTGAGTTTTACGGAATTTTAGGGAATTTCAGAAAGTTTTTACCGGCAGCTCGACGAAGTTTAGTGTGAATTCATAAAGTTTGAGAGTTCGGAGGATATTAGAATGTGGAGAGTTCAATGTTAGTTAGATGGTTTTAGAAGATTAGTCAGTGTTTCAAAGAGTTTAATGCTTTTTTGAATAATTTAAGAAACTTTCAATCGCCTAGCAACTGCGTAGTAAGCATCTGAACTGTAGTGTTCCAAAGGGATTTAGAAAGTATGGAAGATTAGCGTTTCAATGCCTTCAGACAGTTTGAGAATGATTTGTAAGTTCATAAAGTTTTATTGCTTTTTTTTGTTCAGAGGGCTCCAAAAAACTTCAGAACGTTTCAAATCTCGTGCAGTTATAGAAGCTAAGGTTTCAAAACGTTTTAGCGGAACTTTCAGGTAGTTTTTTGATGGAACTCGAATGCCATTTCTCAGAATTTTGTGCCAATACACCGTCGCGCCTTTGTATATTTCTGTTTTTTAATTTTAAACAATAATATTGATTTAATTTTTTAAAAATTTTGTTTTAGCATTTATTTTAATTTTTGGATCTTCAGTATAGGTATCATCTGATCAATTTCCAATAATATTGATTTTTTTGTATACATCCGTAGCAAAATGTTTAATGTTAATCGTAACACCTTCCACTTGCTTTTCAATTTCTTCACTCCGTAACATTCTTAGAAAATATACTTTGATCTGCTAGTTGTTCTAATTTTTGTTTTTGATTTTATCTGCTAGTTTTCTTTTTAATTTATATTTCTTTGTACTGTAAATGGGGAAGTTTGTAACTTTTTTAAATCTTACTTCACCATTTAAATTTTTAATTTGCTGGAGTTTTTATTTCATAGTTTTTTATTTCCCCTCTAAAGGTCGTGCAAGTATACTTTCTCTGTTACAATGACTCTATAGAGACAGTTTGGTCATACGGTGGTGTTATCTTCTATTGGAAATCCGCCAAATACACTTGATTGGTGGAAATTAACCTGGAAACCATGGACACAATTGCGACAACATTATTGTAACCATAGAAAAATCTACTAATTCGGTAAACCAATCAGCTCAATGATAAACTGGGAAACACATGGCCAACCTGGAGCCATACTGTCTTTATACAGTAACTGTAGTTTCTCTGGTTACAAAATTTCCCTTCTTCTGGGTGCGCACTCCCTGCACCGAACGCGACTTGGTACCTTTGCTGACAAAGGGATTTACTGGGCGTGTGATATATTTTAGGTGAAGTTTTTCTCGTGTAATTTACTTTCGACGCTTCACAGACGCTATTGAGGATTTTTTCTACAATAATTCAACCATTTTTGCTTTGTAAATTAGTAATTAAACGTTTATGCTTTTATTATATCGCCGATTTGTACGGACAATTCGTTGTCGATGAAAATTTTTGTCATACCCTCTCTTTTTGTTTTTGTGTTTTATCTGATTGCACTCCTTTCTGAGCTCGGAAACGGCTGCACCTAAAAGTTCAATGGTAAGATTTTAATTTGATCGTACTCCCTGAGGTTATCGTTTGATTGCATCTTGATTATCGATATTCCGAATTGTAATAAATACTATACTTTTTCTTTGTATTAGTCATTTAAACCATTTTCAATTCGTTATCCTTGCGGAGGTTTATTTTGATAATCATCTTCTGATCCCTTGTGTCTCTTTTTGATTTTGAGTAATGAAATCCAAAAAAAGGGGTACAAAAAGGCCGCTAAAGAGTTACATTCATATTCAATTTAATCTAGTATGGAATTAAGATATCTTCTAAGACCATGGAATTGTCTTACTTCGTAATATAATACAGCGTAACAGAAGCGCCATCGTGGCGCATTAGAGATCAATCCGAGTGTCGGTAGTGAAAACTGAATCGTGGCTTATGATGGCAAATCATTCCCAGGTCAGTTTAGATGTCTTATACGCAATATAAATTATTGTGTATGCATTTAGTAAGTATAACTAAAATAGTTAAATGTTTAAGAACAGTTTTAATTAAAGGTGGCAGCTTTTTATTCATTGCTAACGCCGATTTGTCATGCCGCAGTGCTAATTGCGTAATTTTTTGTTGCTTTATTCAATAGTATGGACTTTCAGAGTCGTTAATTAAAACGACTTTAATCGAATAGAACCTGCTAGTAGAAGGGGAATTTCAGAAATTAATTATTAAAATTGCACGGATTTGCTCTCCATAAATTATTTAGTACGCGCCATAATATTTTCCCCCGTCTCATTTCGAAAATTGAATCGATTTAACTAAGTGACGTTTATGGAATCAATATACCGAAATTGAAGTTTATGCTACAATCGCCGAAATTATTATTCCTGTCTAGACGTGATTTCTCCAATCTTAGGGCGCTGACAAACGAGAAAACTGGAATCGATCTCCTTGAAACCCCATTTAACGTTAATCCTGTCACGTATGTCGTTCAATTTTTTGAGGTATATTATTTTACTGTGGCACGTGATGAAGTTCCGTCATCTTTGAGTAGCATATTGGAATAATATTCCCTGCGAGTTGGAGAACGGCTTTATGAATAAATATCTCACCTCATTTCCTTATCACATTTATTTCCAGCTAACACCATTGGCACGCGAGGTAAATTTCTTTTGCGCGTCAGTCCTCCACTATTTGAAGCACCACCTGCGCTAAATTTCGTTTCTAATATTTGCTCTCTTAATCGAAGTGCCTCTTCGAACGTCTCACGACTATCCATGCTGAATACTATGACGAAAAGGTCACCTAAAATCAAACGAAGTTTTTAGCATCGTTAGTTTTGGAAAGGGATAGCGTATTATCGACTACAACGAGCGTTGAGTAACTTAATTTACATACGAGATAACTTTATGAGGATAATGTATTAAATAATTAGTTGAATGGTGCTATTAGGAATATCCTAGTATAGAATTACGTATACATGAGGCTGGGATTCGGTGGTGTTGGTGTGTTTTACGCTTTTCTGCTTTCTAAAGTGCGGTAAGGCGCATTTAATTTCCATTATTATGCTACGTTAGTTTTGCTGGTATGGGAAAGTAATAGGATCTCAAAAACAGAACTGAATATTGGCTTACTTTGAAAAGGAGTCACATGTACTTTGAAAAGGAGTCACATGTAACCCTAGATTGTTCACTAAAATATGATTGATTTTCATTCTTGAATTTGTCTCTTGATTACTTTTAGAAATCAGTAGAACCAAAAAGTCTTTAGTTTGTATCGTATTTGATCTCTTTGATTCAAAATCATGGAACATGCAGAATGGGCACATTTGGAAATGACTGGGGAATGATTCGTAAGGCGGGATTTAAGTGAACAAATTCGGAGGGCATAGTGGGAAAATTTTTTGAAAACAGAACAACGCCAGGATTTGGTGTCATACCCAGGAATTTTTTCTGTAAAATGAGGCAAGTGATATAACATTCTTGCCGATCCGATTAAATAATGGAACTCATTGAATCGCTCGTGTAAAATTACGTTTGCTGAGTTCGAGGATAATGCGTAATGCCGTTTTCAATCCGATTCTACTAACCATTATTAATATTTGTAAATGCCAGTTTAAGGGTTGTTTATACATTATTTAGACACAATCTATCAACGAAATAAAAATGTTCACTGTATTACGAAAATTACAACCCCCGCATTCTAAGTATTCTATAAGGTATAGTGTGAATTACTTAAAATATTTGGAAAGCTTAGAGCATACGGAAATTTACTGTTCAAGGGCAGTTTAAGGGTTGTTTATACATTATTTAAACATAATCTATCAACGAAATAAAAATGTTCACTGTATGACGAAAATTACAACCCCCGCATTCTAAGTATTCTATAAGTTATAGTGTGAATTACTTAAAATATTTGGCAAGCTTAAAGCATACGGAAATTTATTATTGAAGGGCAGTTTAAGGGTTGTTTATACATTATTTAAACATAATCTATCAGCGAAATAAAAATGTTCACTGTATTAAGAAAGTTAC
>NW_022170663.1:8129741-8161173 GCF_008802855.1 Photinus pyralis
ACCTTTAGAGATGAAAACCCAGAAGTGAGCCCCTCCTTCTCCCTTGAGGTTGTTCCTTCAGGGCTGTGTGGAAGAGACACCATTTGCCCGCCTGAACGCAGAGCAGTTTAACCCATTTAGGGAAGCCTTTCGCCTTCTTTCTCCTCTTCTGCGCTTGCGTGATTTGGTGTTATTGAGGATTACCTGTAACATAGGTTGAGCGGTATCCTGAGACGCTCTCCAGTCCCCGATGTTATATATATAGATCATGAATATAAATTACAAATTTTCCAAGTTTTACCTGTTACCAAGAGACTTGTATGTCGCGCAAGACCTGAGTCCTGGAAATTACTTATTCAATGGTAGTAGGTATACCTACTAATATTAGTGCGACTAACATTTTTCGTGAATATGACATGTACTTTCGTCTTTATACACACTCCTATAAATTACTATCTTTGTCAGATGCAACTTTTCATTTTTCAAACCTGATGTATACTTCTTTAAATGAATCAATACATTACCTACCAAAAGTTTGATCATAGTGAGTCACATACACGTTTTTCTTTTGTTTAGGAATAAACCAACTCCACCACCTCCTCTACCTCCACACGCCCATCCACCCATACCGCCTGAACGGCATAAGATACAAATAGAAACTGCAATCGACGAAGACTACAGACCGCCAGTACCTCCCCATCGAAATATCGGCGTGACTGCGCGCATTAGCTCGTTAGAGTCACCGCCGCCTCGTAAGCACCATCATCATCACCATCGCGGAGGTAAACATTCGCAAGACGCGAACAAATATGAAAATCATCCACCTCCAGAAAATTGTAAGCACTTTAACGTCAATGAGAAACTCGACGGCGATTGCGACTTTAAATACGCGGAGGATACCGAAAATCCACCAAAAAATGTTTTCGAGTTTGACGATGAGCCTGTCGCTATATCACCCGTAGAAAACCCTGTCAAAATTCGACACAAGAACTTACAGAATGGCAATGAAGATGACGTACAATTCGTGCATTTACCACATCTAGACACAAGTGGAAACGGTAATAGTTATCTTAAATTACGCTTATAATTAAAATTAGTACATAATATAGGGAATAGGAGTCCAAAAGTTAAAAGGGCAACTATTGTAGGCAATCCAATGTTTAGTACTGAAGACCAGTTAACGAAGGACGACGTACCCGCAGAGTTATCCGGTTTAGACGAATTAGGAATGGATTATGAGCAAATTATGCACTATTTTGATAACCTTAAAGTAAGTACAAAGAGTAAGATGTACCGATATAAAACATCATTCAGAGAAATGTTTGTTCCAGGAATCGAATGCCTGAGTAGAAGAGATCATTGCAAAAATCCAAGACATTCTGTTGTCGTTCAGTGAACAATATCGAGCAAGTGCACTTAACGGCAATATTATGTGCGGGAATGTGAATCAAAGTTTTGAATACTTCTTTGATTATTTAAGCGAGTCGTATGCTTAAATGTGACAAGCTAGTTAGATGTCGGGTCAATTACATTTTAGCCTTGCCTACATCTGTTAATAATACATTAATTAGCGAAGACTGATTATTATTTATTCAAATATGTAGGTAAATCATTAACATACAATCAGAAGTAGGATCGAAAAGCGAGGCAATAAAAATATATGTAATAAGATAAACAAGGCGACCTGGCTCAATAAGAAAATGCGTGGTTTACATACACAGGGTAATTTTTTATTGAAACCATCTTCTTTATTTTACAGTAAACATTGCACATACGAAATAAAGAAGAGCACGATATAGGTTTACCAGTAAATTGCCCTGTTAGTGAGGTAAAAACTAGAATTTGGCGGTAGTTAAGTTAAAAAAGCGAATGAATGGATATTTGCAGTGATCAATTCAGTCATCTAGTCATAGTACTTAAGCTTTATTTAAAATTGTAAGTGGTTTGTACCATTTGTACCCTAACCTGCCATATTAATGTACCCAAAAATTGTAGCAATTGCACAAAACGGTTCCTAATCCGCTTTTAACATTTACCTAAGATATACGACAAATTCTATCTGTGTTTACCATTTATTGTTTTATTATTATTATTATTTTTTATTAATATGTACTATAATTTTCATAATGTGTTACTGTCATTTGTGTAATTACTGTAAATAATGTAAAATACTATTACGACTGATATTTGTGCACTTAGGCATAAGTACATATATTAATTTATAAAATTAATTCGACACAAATTGTCGCTGTACTATTTATCGAAATACAAATTCTCGCTAACTCTATTGGAAAAATTCAAGAGTCGTGAAAACAAATTTATAATACTATATGTGGCGCTTGCACTAAAGCTTATTATGCACAAGCCGACTACCAGTATGGCACACTATTTTACTATATTAACAATTTGGAATTAAAATTCAAAACTTTTTCTTTATTTGTCCGTCAAAGCTGAACAGGAATTGGCATCAATTATTTAAGTTAGTAAATGGTAAAGTAGGATTCCATATGATAAGGTTTCAGGCCAGTGCAAATCGTCCCCTTTCTATCTTAAACTTTAACAGATACTGTTTAAAATAGTATTGTAAACTTTTTTTACATTGATATTGCACAAAAGCTTCTAAACCAGTTTGGACAGTGGTATTTTTGAAAAATTTGTATTTATAAGGATAGACGCATTTAATGTTAATGTTTTAGACTATATTTACTAAGCTGTTGTTTCATTAAATTTTTTTACTAAACGCGAAAAAGTGAAAAAAACCTTAATTTACGAAAGATGTGTACAAATTTAAAAACTAGTTTGGCTAGATAATCGTTACACAATAAACAATCATTTCTAGTCTATATGGAAAATGTGAGTGTAAGCCTTTGTGACAAAAAAAATTGATGTTAGATCTGTTACATACTGAAGCAGCTTTTGTAGCTATTCATGCCGGCGAGAGCTTTGGTAGTTTCTTACCATCATAGTGTTGCAAATTAATAGATGTATATAAAAAACTAACTGATCCTCAAAAACCCTATAGATATAGGAATATCAGATACTATGTGGTTCATAATGTCGAGAATTAATTTTATTATTTCACAAGTACAAATATAAAATCAAGTATTATACTAATAAGCTTCCTTTGTACCTCTTAATTATATGTATTAACAAATATTCTTATGTATATAAATAATTTGCGGTTTAATCTAAATATGCAGATAGTTTTTGCTAAATGTGTAAATTGTACATTTCTTTAATTTACATTCCTCAGTAATACTGCATCTTTGTTTTCCAAGAGTGTGCGCAGCTTTACCAGTTATTCTGATAGGCAAGGTGCAATTAAATAACCGTAATAATAAAGGTGCTAGAATATGTCAATGCGAAAATATTTATACGAATTTTGCTTCTTGTGGTGAATATATAGTTGATAAATTCTAGCATACGCCGTTGTTCTTTTGCAATATTTTATTTTGGAAGTTAGGTGCATTCAATAATTGATATTCGAGAGAAACAGAATACTGCTATAATGCATATCATCTGCTAAAAGGAACTGAAAGTGTGCAGGAAAACGAAACTGATTTAATAATAATATTTATAAAAGATTGTATGTTTTTGTTTGTTATTTTCTCTTTTGTGAATTAAAATTATCATGTATTTATGTAAAATATGTAAGTTACCACTTGAACTATATGAAAAATAAATTATTTGTAATGTCTTATGTGGTGTTGTTATGTTTCATGCATCTGTTCAACATTGTTTAAAACGTATTTGTAATAACGAAGTTCATTTGTAAAAATTTCCAATTCAATGAACCAGGAGGACGAGTAAGACTAAGCGAATATGTCTACTAATGTGGTGGGAATTCTACAGCGTGTAGGCCACCGGCCAGGGAGCATCTTATATGGGTGCAAGACCTATCTGTAGTGTCATAGTGGGGGGAGATCTAAAATGCTGAAAGTGTCTTAAGAATTTGGAACCCAAGGTGTAGAGGATGGAATCGCCACAAAAGAGCCGCGGACAAGTAAGCCAGTAACCATTACATAACTCAAGAGCTACTCTAGAATTATTAACTGCGTAAACATTATCAATATATATATCAAGAGAAAGTCCACCCAACAAACATTAATTATATAAAAGTAGGTATAAATATGTACAAGCTTGTTAGAATTATGTAATATTGGGAGATGAATAAGAGATATTTCATATCAAAATGTCAGCAATTTTCTAAATACCAAATCTGTATATTTTATGTAAATTTCTTGATGTAAATATACATCAGTATTATATATATATATAATGTAAATTTTTTTATGTAAATATACATCAGTTTATATATATATATATATGATGTAAATATTTGTACTAAATAAACATATAGAAATTTATGTAAATACGATATATTCATTTTTACTTAAATACAATATATTGAACAAAATGTATATTTTATATTATATAATAGATTATAATACTAGTTGACGACATTAGAAGAATCAGGGTTGCGTTTATCTGGTTTTAACCTTAATTTTGACAAACGGAACCATTCGCTACCAATGACTTCAAACTCTTTTAATGTTATATTATAGTTGACTTGGATCTGATCTGCAAAATAATGTACATCATTTATAAACATCTCAACAAAAACAATAGTACCTTTTAGGACAGTTATTGAAGATAGATCACAAACGCGAAAATTGCCTCGTTGGCCTAGCCACGAACATTTGGTAGCAGCTTCATTAGAGAATATTGATTTCAAACATCTGTGAATATTATCTTTCACATTCCTACCTCCTATAGAGGATATAAAATTTGTCTGAAATAATTTAAATTTGCAGAACACTTTTATACCTAAATATACTTACAAAAATTTTCTTTTGTTCATCATCCCCAAGAAATATTTCAAATTGATTTATATCATCTGTGCTGCTTAAGGGCAACATTTTTCTTAAATCTTTCAGTGCATCATGATTATTGACACTCTCAATTTTTCTTGAATTTTCCATTTTCTCTAGTCGTGCTGATATACCTTTTACATATAAGTTCGTACTTACAAGTAGTTCATATATTTTATCTAGAAAAAAATACAAACATATAATTACCATAAGAAAAAAATAAAATAAATGCTTACCTAACGTATAACCGTACGAATTAGTGGCAGCTTGTACGGTACCAATAAAAGCAGATTCGTAAAAGCCATAGCATACAGTGTTCCAAAATTAAGTACAAATATTTTAAAGACATTATAAACGTGCATATATTAGGCAACTTCATATATTTAAAATAATTCTAGGTTTGCCGTGAAGTATAAAGGAATATATTTTACCAGACTCGACGATGTTATCTGCAATTATAACTGGCATTTGTTCTAGATTAATGGGTGATGTTGAAGGTGAAGTATAGACTAAAACTTCTTCACACATTTGTGGTGGCGGTGTTCCACTTCGACTTGTTGAATATTCTATCATTAAATTGGCATTAGACATATGTTTGATGAAAGGAATATTTAATTTACCTTCATCACTTGTAATAGCTAGTTGGGAATCCACATATTTTGGATTTTTCTTCCTGTTGCGTTGGACTTCCTCCGAAGAGGTATAATCTTCATTTTCAGCCCTTTTTCTGGCTTCTTCTAAAGTCGCTAAAACAAAGTTTATATGAGTAGTTCGTAAATTAAAGGACGTAGCAGGATAAGAATGGTCAATTGGCCCCCGTCGAGTTTGATTCTATCGAGCCGATAATATCGAAGGGGATCTCAAAACAAAATTTTAGAAGATATCTGCAACTTCTTATTTTCTTAAGAATTCTCTATACTAAGAAAAAATGTGATTTTCCTTCGATATTATCAGGTCGATAGATTCTAACTCGACGGGGGCCAATTAACCATTCTTATTCCGCAACCCCCTTTGAAGTGATGATTAACACAGATGTACAAATCATGGTACAAGCAAAATCAGTAATTTAAAGCCACCATTTTTCGTACCTACACAATGCAGTAAAATTCATTACAATTCACTAACTAGAAACCAAGAAAAAAACTTACAAAAAGTTCCTTCAACTCTTACACTGCATAAACTCCATTTTGCGGGGTCGGGTTTTGCTCCACGTTTTATAAAATTTGAAGGTGTTTTACTCTTTGGCCACCAACACTTAGTGTTATTGTGGGACAGCCAAAATGACGGGATTTCCGAGTAGCTGTCCTCTTCATCCAGAAAGGCAACCACCGCATACGACTTGTCCTGCATCTAAACGTCAATGTTACTTAATTTTCAGTTCATCAAAAATTTCACTAATGAATTATTAATGTTCATGTTCATCGATTTGAAAATTCCTTAAACTACTAGTTGCATATATGCTAAATATTAAGCTTTCAGTGGAATCAGTGTTTTTAACTAAAATTTATATTATAAAAAGAAAATAATAACTAGCAAGAAAAACGAAAAATTAATCTCTCCAATTGCCGTTGTTAATCTACATGCAGTAGTGTTAGCATTACATCCTTATCTGAATTGGTCTTTAAAATAATGCATTTCTGTGCAATCATTGTTACTGGTATTTCCGTAATATCTATTGCACCTTTGTCTGAAGAAAGCTCATATATATTTAAATGTGAGGATGCACATGGAACTTTGAAAAAGTCTTTCTTGGATAAATACATATGAATTGAAGCATAGATATGAGAATTTAAGTGAAAAAAATTAGTAATTAATGCTACATGGCCATCATTTAACAAACAACAGTTATTTGGTTGTCGGTGAGTTAATTTAAAAGATTTAAATTGCAGTGAGTGAATTTGTCCATTTTTTTCCACAATTTTGGGATAAACAATAGGTTCCACATTGTGAACTAAACTTATTTGATTATTCTTCTCCATAATCCGATTAAATATTTGTTGTAAAGGATTAGAACCAGTTTTGAGGTTTTTTTTTTATCTCGCACATATAATTTTCAAATTTAAATGCACTATAATTATCGAGGGCACCAAATATCTTGACATCATTACAAACGTGAATAAGGTTATGAACGTTATAGGACATATAACGTTCACCATATAAACCAGAATATTTTTTTACAAAGTGCAACAAAAGTTTCTCAGCGTACTCTAAATATTGTTTGATTAATTCACTGTTACACAAAATACGAATAGCCACACTTAAACACAAAAAATGTTCATAATATTGTTCACTCAGTATATCTTTCAAGGCAATTACACCACCATACATTAAAAAAAACGCAATTCTGTGGCCTTCCAGCGATCAATTTCAGATACACTTCTAGGCATTCGACTAAATTCGCAAGGTATTAACTGCCTGTACGACATATATTTCTTATTTAAAATTTCCTTAGAAGTATCTCCTAAACGTAAATCTTTTTTTCCATTTATCCAAAACTGGAGCATCCTTTTGACAACTCCCAGACACACAAGGTGCATGTAATCAAGTGGAAGTTGAGTTACCATGCCAATATTTAAACTGTGATGTAGTATAGTATCCGATTTATGATGTTCTTCCTGAATTTTCTGTAAAAATGAGACATCTGAACGCAGAGTTGCATTTAATTGGGGAAATATGACTCTATTGTCAGTAAAAGTTCCTTCCGTAGTACACTTGGAACATCCAAAGTATCCAGTGTGACTTTTAATTCCTGCTATAAATGCTCTGGCAGGAGCATCACATATGATAGCATTTATCTTAATGGATATATGATTATTATTTACATAAATTCCATTCATTAAAAGTCCCTTGGCCTCATCACAAAAAGGTTTCAAGTATTCATTTGCATCTGATGGTTTCTTGGCACCATAAAACAAACCTACAATAAATGGTTCTGTGTATGTGTCCTTTATACAAATCGCACCTTGAATTGGCCACAATTGTGAATTTGAACTCTTCGATATAGGTAGTCCATCGATGTTAAAGTTAATGCTGACAACTGGAGATGTATAATTATAATGTACTAAAGAGTGATGTAACATCTTCTCGAAACCAAAATGAATATAATGTCCACCTGCACAACTGTTCACGATACTTGATGTATTAACGGGTGTTTTCATGAACGTGCGAACGTCCCTTGGTAAAGAATTATGCCCATTATCACGTAGCAGGGGTAATAAATCATTTACGAATTGATGCGATACATGATGTTTTATAATTAAAGCACGGAGGTCACTTTCAAAATTAGATACAATTTTATGTGATGAAACGGGATGGTAAACAGATATATCTGAGGATTTTATACTAGCATCAGCTGTAGATAAAGTAGACGATGACAATGTACTATCAAATATTTCACTATGCTCGTCAATTGTTACAGCTTTTGATGTTGACGGTATAGGTTCCTGCGTAGTTTCTTGGGTGCTGTGAACAATATCTGTAGAAGAAAGCTGTGATGCATGAACCGAACGATGATGTAAATGTAAATGGGAAAGCACTCTTCGTCTTTGTTGTCGGGTAGTCAACTCACTAAAATCTTTAATTTTACGCTCGTTATTCATCATTCAAGTAACTAAAATAAGCATCAGGTTTATTTATACCTACACAAGGAACAAACAATTCCCGCTCAGAAATTATGGTATATTTAAGGTTAGGAAAAATTAGCATGTGAAGAATAAAATTATACTAACCTCTAATACTATATCTTCAGTTCTTCACGTCGGTAGACTAACACAGCACAAAATTTATAAATACAATAGTACCTAATCAGATTCAATAATGAATATTGTATTTATAATAAAAAAAAGACGTAAATTATCACTAATCACTGTATAACGGTAATCAAGCAGCGTGCGCTTGCGCTAGTGCTGAGCTGGCTGTCGCCTCTTCAGTTAATTTTATGTATATCGGATGTAGCAAAACATACAGTACATGGTGGGTAGCAGATATCTGACATAAAATGTACATTTTTTTGGTGACATTATTCATTAAGTATATCATATACTCATATGTATATATTAAATACATAAATTTGTTATGTAATGTTAATATATTTAGTATTGCTGTAATTCATACAACTCTTTTTTGATATATGGGCTACATATAGTTTTTTTATATATAATATATATAAAAATTAATGAACTCCTAAATAACATAGTAGTTCTGATATATATGATACATAAAAAACTAAATATATAAGTTTTTATCTTAATCTTACATATTTGTTATGTATGTTTTATATGTCTGTTTATTGGGTCTCATGCAGTTCCGATGCCAGTAGGTTATATTGTTATCAAAAATGAATTCCCTGACCCCAAAAACATAAGTCTAGACACCTTACACGACCCGGTGTGCCTTAAAAATAAAATTCGATCAAAAGTCTGTCATTTTCTAAAAATGGCGGCTTTTCACGGACTTCCGGTATCCGGATTACATTTCTGGCGCTACCATTGGATTCCTCGGGTTAAAATCATACGACATCGACATCCAGATCTCGTCTCTAGGCCATATTTAGTTTTTAAAAAAATGTTACAATAAATCACCCCTACCCCCTCTAAAATCTACCCACACGGAAAATGTCAAGTGTTCTTCAAGTCAAATCGTTTAAATGGCTCTAAGGAACAACTGTACCAAGTGGCACCTTGGTATAAAAAAATGCAGTATCTTTCAAGAATTTCCGTTATACCGCTAGTACTATAAGGGAGCGTCTTCCAGTAGGTCAGTTTATGGAAACTTTAAGAACTTCATTAGTTGAAAAATGGTCATATGAGCGAAATCCAGAAAACCCGAATTACAAGCCATTTTTTTCAACTATAAAATTGACAACAAAACTCTGGACTGATGCATACCAATGGGTAAAACTTAAACCAAAAATGTTTGAAGAAAAATCCAATGAGAAGACTATCTATTATACAAAATCGACGAATGCGACAGAAGTTTTAAACCAAGAAGAAATGCAGACTTGGAAGAACACCTATCTTAAATGGGAATGTTTTGATGATTTTCGAAAATCTCAAACAGTATTAAAATTAGCTTGCTACTCTGAAAATGAAGAGTTAGTGTCACAGTGTACTTGCTCAAGATTTTTGAAAGAGTACATATGCGAACATTCATTAGGCTTATTAGTTATTTTAGGAAAAGCCAAAGTACCCATTGAAGCTAAAAGTGTTCCACTTGGACAAAAGAGGAAGAGAGGGCGGCCAACTACAGCTAAAAAGGCATTAATAATCCAATAAATGAGTATTTAGTACCTACAGATTTGTACTATAGCTATTTTTATACTTTATATATGCATAAATATAATAATCTACTATAACTTTATATTGCATACTTTTAAAGTTGGAATGTATTTGTTCAAAGTGCGAGTCTATCATTTTGTAGAACATACTAATGAAGCTGCATAAGTCTTTTTTAAAGTGCAAATACACCATTTTTTAGTGCATAAACGCAAAGCTTTAGCATTTTTTCCATTTGTGTTACTCTGTCATGTTATAGTTGATTGGTCCGAAGTTAGATACATTTTATTACAGTGCACTTATATATTGCCCCTTAAAAATACAACAATACTATAAATAAACATAACATGTTCATATGAGGAAATTTAAGAAAAACTCTTGCAAGTGTTTCACTTAGTACCACTGGTAGTAACTGAGCCAACACTAAATATTCTGATGGTACAAACTGAGCCAACACTACATATCCAGGGAAACATGTTCTGATATGCCAAATAAACAAGCAAACAAAACAAACAAAGTATGTAATACAATAAAAACAACGTAAATAACAATAAGTAGTTTTAACGTACGTTGAAACCGTCAAAATTTATTTCAAATTTAAATATGTTTGATTGTCTTTTAGTTTGCGATGCTTTTGGGTTTGGTAAAACCATAGTTAGTACGTCAGATTTATTAACTGATGCAATATCTACGTTATTCGGATATAAGAAAGAATTTGAACACTTCTTTCGAAGGAATTTAACTTCGCAATCTCCCACTTCATCTAAGTCAGTTAAAACATTGGCTACATAATGAACTCCACCTGTAAATTTTACTAATATGAAACAACCTTTTACAATGTTCATATCATCAGTGAAGTAGCTGTTCTCGTCTTCTTGCTCAGGCTCCCAGTCTGAAGAAGAATCTTTATAGTCCACAGTTTCCTCTTCGTCACTTGTTAGGTTTTCTTCTATTGCTATTTTTCTTTTCTTTTTTGTAGGTTTTTCCTTAGCTTCATCTAGTACTACAGCGATGGTTTTTTTGTTCTTTAATTTGGCTGCTTTTAAATTTTCTTTTTCTTCTAATATTTGCTTTTCGGCGGTATTTGTTATTATAGAACTCTTGCCTTTTGCTCTTGCTCGTCTTAACTCCCACTAAGCAAAGTAATATTTTGTCAATGTTGAAGCAATGTTGTATTGTAATGTGCAATATTGCTTTTAATCATAATGTAATGTTAGTGCAATGTTGTAGCAACCCTAAATCTATCGTGAAAAAACATTGCATTGCAAGGTACTAATATTGCATGAATGTTGATATTTGAATGTTCAAACAACTTTGCTTTTACTGGGTTAAAAAATGGTTTCATTATCATATTGCTGTGTTAGTACGAGATCAATATTGTTATCACTTTTCAGTAAAAGGTTTCCGCAACATGGTGTGATCATCAATCAGATCGGCAATGTATTCCTTACGTTAAACTGAAACGTGCATGTATGTGCTGACATTTATTTTGTCATACAAACTTGTATACAAAATAATGTCTCTCACATACAGATACAATAATTGTACGTTAGTTTAGTAAAAGGAATCACAGAGCTAAATGTTAGAAACAATGCAGCTACAGATTAGATCGCTTCCGTTTGAAATGAGACTGTGATGAATTAAAAACTAAACATTTATTTTATTTCATTATTGTAAAAACAAAAAACCTCATTAATCTTCATCTAGGTGTATACATATAAATTAATTGTTTATGGTTTTTGACGGGAAAGCCGCACTGACGCGTACTGGAAAAAGTTCATCGTCGTCTCTTTAAACTTCGCTTCCGTGAAGCTTGACGGATGTGCTCTTAAAACTGCATCTACAATATATTAAATTATTTACATATTTTTTCACTGGGTTATGGTTACCCTTGATAGCAGCAATTATTGCTGTACTTTCCAATGCTATATTGCCTTTTTGCCCCTTCCAACTCAGGAATGATCCCACAAAATTTGAAAAAACTTTTCGGAGGATGTTCTTTATACATTTTTCCAAATTCTCCCCACCTATACGTTGCACAAACGTAACCTGTGAATCAAAGCGTTACATGATTTAGTTTAGATATTTATTGTACAGAGAGTTTTCACTTACAAACTGCTCTTCAAAGCCTTTGTTGTCTTTCAGTTGTTTCTCGAAATCTCTAAACTGCTCGACAGTTTCCAGAGGAAATTGCGGCAATAAATCCAAGTCACGTGACGGAACTGCTAACGCGAGACGATCCAAAATGGTGTTCAGCTTGGCTTCAATCGATATCAATCTCGATTTGGTATCTACATACTGAGTAATCAACTCCTTCATTAGCTTACCTGAAAAAACGTGTGATATAAATGAAAATGTATCATCTGTGGGTGCATTATGGAAGTCGACAGTGGTTTCTTTGTCCTGGTCAGGTACCATCTCGGGTACCACGGTATCATTCATGTCGTCATCAAACTCTGCTATATTTATATTATTCAGATCTTCCGGCTGATGAAATATGTGGGTGCTTCTTTGAATTTGTTTAGGCGAACTTGGTGGTACTAAGCGACTGCTATGAACTTTTGCCGTAATTGTTTTTTTCCTTTTTTTTGTGAACGGTAGGAAGATTCGCTACCACTACCTGATGATTCATGAGTTGAATATTCCGATGCAGAATCTTCTAGGTCTTTTTCCTTCCCTAAAATGTAAGTACAAAAATACATTTCGCTATTACATATTCATTTCACTCAACCTTTATATTTGGTTAATGTAGGAGGTGGTGTTAAGCAGCTGTCTCTGTATTTTTCATTAGGTTTAGATGTCCTTTTTTTGGGCTCATCTTGCTCTGTACTGAAAGATTCAACCAGCTTCGTTTCGTAAAAGATTGCCTCTTTATATGTTTCTGAAAAAAGAAGTAAAAAAAGTGTTATTGCCTGCCTACACTGAGGGAAAATTCTACTAATGGTTAGTATAAAAATATACTAAAATAGAGGACTAGAAGAACTTTTACTAACAGTAAGAATTTTGGTTTGTTAAGGTTTTGTATACTAGCAGTTAGTAAATTAATTAATAAATATATAGATAAATAATGTTGTAGTTATTAATAAACAAGATAATTACCATTAGTAATATGTTGTACTTCTACGTAGCAAATAGTATAATACTTTAAACGAACAAATATTCTAGTTATTACCAAAAATATACTTGCTATAAGCATACTGTTTCACAAGTAGTACGAAAATACTATACTTACCTTAAATATATGCAATACTTGCCATTAGTAGTATGGTAGTACTGATTAGAAACATCTTTACTTATTCTAAATATAAACATATGTTTACTGCAAAGAGTATGTGTATTAACATATTTATTTTTGAAAAATCAAAAAACTGTACTGTTCACAGATTGAAAACTGTTCTGTGAGTCACTTTTATCCTACACATGTGTGCCTGATGTGAAAGAAAACATAATATATTTTCAATAATAACCTTTATTACCTATCGTATAAAACCTTACATATTATACAATTTCACAAATGCATTTGTATGCAATACATGAAGATCGTAATTTAAATGCCCATTTCTAGCTAAATGTAAAATGCTTAAAACAAAATATACTTTATCCACAGTGAGCAAAAACATAAATATAAAAACAAATATTTAAATAACTAAACTACAATATAATATGTACTTATAGCTAATGATAACACAAAATAAAATACAATACTACATACCTACTTATTACACATTTGCTTAAATCGCGATATAGTTTTTATGATGAATTTCATTTATAACTAATTCTTTTGAAAATGGTAAGTCTTTGAACAAAGAGCATTTTACGGTATTCCCAAGTTTAACTTCGTAAGCAAAAAAATGTTGATTGAAAGACATAATGTTTAATGTTTCATAAATAAATAAAACTTCATGTGCACAACTCACCGACAATATGCAGTAAAACGCCAAATTCAGGATCTATGTTACTATTGTAATGACTAGGGCGCGGATTTTTAGGTGCTAAAAACTTCAAAAATATTTATTTTTTATGTGCTTAAAAACATTAAAATATTTACTAAAAACTTAAAATTATTTTGACAATTTTCGCGAAAAAAACGGAAAGGAGACAAGTCTTTTATTCACCAATAGTAGCTGTAAGCTGAACATTACTTACCAGGAGTTTCTTTAGCATTGCAATGTATAACAAAAGGCATCTCCAAATTATCGATCACAAGTGATTGTCGATTGTCTCTGAATAATAATTTGTACTGCGAGAAACACCGTTTCACGTCACAGGAAGTAAGTCTTGCGTATTTTAAGAGAGGGTTCATGGGATGTCGCTAAAATGTACATGTTTTTAAATTCAATTGTATATTGGCTATTGTTGAAGAGTAAAGACGCGAATTTAGTGCTCGATTTAACTTAAGACACCTTACGCACGGTATGGTCTTGTCCAACTTTACAACTGTCTACTTTAACAACGAACAAATCTGCAGTGTTGAATTGAAACAGTACCTACCGAGTCAGATAGATAAGAAAGCAGCCAGTCAAAAAATTACGGGTCGCCGCATACAAAAAACAGAACTTGTCAGCAGGTCTAGAATTTGCGGAAGTGACGAATGCAGAAACAAGATACCATAGTACTTACTGCACACAGAAATCTTGTGTAAATAAATATGGGGACAAAAATGTGGAATATTATGCACGGGAAGAGAGAAAAAAGGGATAAAATAAATTAAAAACGTCGTATTTATGTGTTTTTTATGAATATCTTTGAAATATGTATTCACATAAAAATAAACCAAAAATAGGTGTTTTTATGTGAAATAAAACTTCGTTTTTGAGTTACTTTTGGTTCATCCGGGACTTTTAACACAGTTTGGGCCTTCTATTGATACGCAAAAAAAATATTTATTTACCTAAGAATCCGCCCCCTAGTAATGACCGTCAAGTAAAATAACGTCATTAATACGAAATACTTTATTCCAGAGATCAATTTTCTTTTCTATATAGACTTTGTGACAAAAATTTTTAAAGGATCCATTTGATATCTTAAATATGTTTTGAATTTCGGGTATTATTGTTGACAAATCATCCAAAAAATTTTTTTAGAAAATTTAACCTTCACAGAAAATCCTTTATGTTCCAAAAATTTTGAACACAGTAATAACTGGTGTTTTCAACGTGGTATGGCCGTTGTCGAGAAATATGGTGATCTAAGGGAAACAATTCCAGAAATTATTCCTCAGAAGAAGAACAAAGAGATGCACGCAAAGGATTCAAACGTGTCGCAAATTTACCAATTTTGACCACTTTTCTAATCGTAGGTAAATAAATATTTCGATGAATAAAGGAGAGTTCGGTAAAATCGCAAAGGGAATACAAACGTCCCGAAAAATGTACAAAACGAAACAATTTTAAATTTCGCAAAGTGTAAAAGTAGTATCGCTAAATATGTATCAAAAGGAAGCGAAAATTAGAAAAAAAAGGAGACAACGGCACGCGGTGTTCCCAAGCGGTCACCCATCCATAGACAATGGATCGTTAGGTTAGGTTAGCTGTATTATATAGACAGGCAACTCAAATAAAAAAATTGGGGCATTGAAAGCGCCACTCCGTGTCTGGTTGAATAATTACTAAGCATCCCGCTCCCGCCATTAATTTGAATTCAAATTAAATTTCATTTTCTTGAGTTGTCGCACTCCTGCGCTAAACCATCACGTAACACGAAATTGACTAATATTTACATATTAGACATTAGTCAATTTAGTGTTAGCGGATGGTTTAGCGTAAGAGTGAAGACAATTGTAATATTTATATATTAAACACCAAACACTATTAATTTATTACACTTTTAAGTAGGTACTTGTTTTATTTATAAATATATAAGTAAACCTAAATATCCAAAGCTTAAGAGATAGGACTGTTATTCACAAAGTAATTAAACTAAATAAAGTTTTCTAAAACGGCGGTAAAGCTGAATTTATAGTTAACGTACCTGTAACACAGTACCGTGTCGTTACCAATTGAAACCTTACGTGTTGCACATTGGCATTTATAGCAGTGGTCGGAACGATACTACGTACCAAAATATTTTCGTATGCTTTAAATCTTTTACTTTTAGCGTTGAGTGAAGAAATGTAGTAAGAGGCGCAACGCCTGTAGTAAAAATCGTTCTATTTCCCTTCTCGCTTCAACGCACGCAAGCTTACCCGTGTGGCACCGAGACTTGGAACCTCACGGGTAAGATTGCGTGCGTTGAACCGAGAAGGGAAATGGAACGATTTTTATTACAGGCGTTGCGCCTCTTACTACATTCTTCACTCAACGCTTTTAGGTAGTACCAGGGGCGGCTCTCTATAAAGAGCCAAGGAGCCATGGCACCACCTCAAGAAATCAGCTAATGATCAATTCTTAAAATATAATTAACAATTAATAATTGTGTCCACTAGACTCTAGAGCATATTGTGTTTTAAAACTTAAAACAAAAAAAAAGAAATGATTTAATAAATTAGATACCAAGAATTCAAATGGTGCTTATTGTGGACTGCAAATACGGTCGAGCCGTGCCAAATCTAAACTGGCTCGTACTTTCCTACAAGTGTGGACTTCCGCGGGGAGTAGAGGGGTGGGAGGAGCGAAACCGCAGTAGCGTTTTATACGTACAACTTGAGCCACCAGAAGTTTGGCTTATAAGCACAATTGAATATTGTGTACGTGTATTACTATGCTTTGCGCTGTTTTCGTGTTTTATTCTTGATAAGTCAAACAATTTTTTTTATTTCTGTGTAAGATTACACTTACGGGACTAATTTTATTGTTACGTAAAATGCATAAAATAAATATTTTTCCATACATTCTCTGGAAGATAAGGCAATACCGGACTTAAATATTGTTTAAAAATAAAATGTCTAAATTTTCTAAAGAATTGTAGGACACGACTATAGCGATAAATCCGAAAATGAAGGAGTAGGTATTCAAAGAATTAATAAATTTCAGTACTTGTTTAGTATAAAGATTTGAATAGTGTTAAAAAGTGATAGTATAGGGGCCTCATTAATAAAACTGCAAATAAAATTGATGCTATTGTTTATAGATAAGGCTAAAGCCATGGAAACGGATACTTCAAAAAATCGTGAAAAAAGTAACACTTTCCATACGATTTTTGGAAAAAAATTCCGCTAATTCTCATCTAAAACTACACAAAATGAATTACTGAAATGCATGCTTTAAGTATATCATGAAGAAATTTCCAAAGAAATTAAAGGGGCTAAATTTGTTTCCGTCACTGTATGTGAAACTACATAGGTGTCTCACCAACGTCAGCTTCTATTCTAGCCAGTAGACAGATTTTGGAATGTTGTACATAAATATTAGAATTATTCTCTAAATCTACCTAAACAACTGGAATAATATGGAAACAAAAATTTGTAACTAGTAAAATAATGGGGAGGGACGAACAATTTGGCACTACCTTCAACGCAGCTTACGAGCCGCCACTGGGTAGTACTAGATCTATTCGTTGAGTACTGCTCACATGTCGGGCTCTTTGAGGAGGTAGCGTAAATCACCAAAAGTTGTCAATTCTAATGTTTTTCGATACAACACTAAAAAAAAGTATTGCTATATTGATTTCAATACTTTTTTTAAAAACATATCGCAATACTTCGATCGATAATCATTAAGTATCGTGACACATCGCGATATTTCTGGCCACTGATTATAGTTACGCTTAAAGTACTATTACAAACGTTAAGGTAAAAATGTGCAGGAATTTGCCATTAGAGTGAAAATTCTCACATTCTCACCATGGTTTGTTCAAATATTGTTAAGAAAAGATGCGGCATATACATGAAATTTATAAATAATAAACAGAATGGCGGATAGCCTGTGCAATGTACACGTGACACTCTCACAATTATGAAAACTATAAATAGTACTTAATTCTTAAACTTAAATGTATTAAAGTTCTTACGAAAAGGGAACTATAAACCCAGCTTAAACAACCTAAATATAAGAACCTTAAAGATAGGATTGTTATCACAGTAATTAACACACACAAACTTAGTAAAACTTAGCTTATTCAATTGTTAACATATTTACAAAAGCACCACCTTCAACATACACATCAAGTTGAAATTTCTAAATGTTTTAAATCTGCCACCCTTTTTTTAATTTTTTTATTGATTTCATAAATATTCATGGCTTGTATTTTGATCGGGTCTTTTGTGAGTACATTCTCACTCCTGCCTTTTAACATTTTGTTTATATTTTTAGCCCAAGTAAGAGAATGAAAAAGGCTTATTTTCTCACAAATTATATCGAACAAATCATGTTCCTGACATATGCAAGTGAAACTTAAATTTTGTTTTAAGATTACCTTTAAAACGCATTTTATATTTTGCTTGTGACATACTTGCGGCAAAATCTCAGTAAGTATATGAATGGCAGTTTGAAATAGTGTATTAAACATTATTGAAGGAGTTGTCAATGGGCGCCTATTTTCTATCTGATATTCTTGAATAATAAATCTCTCTTTCAAAGATAATTCATTTAACGACCCCACAAGCTGTTTTTTACATAACACACAATTGTTTATTTGTTTTATAATACTTCTCACAACACTTCCTGCAACATATGTTGAAGTGGCAGTTCTTTGTAAGGACTGGTCACTTAATTCACTTGATAAATTAACGTCTGGTACTTCGAAATGCACATCTGATGTTTGTTGTGGAACACTAATCAAACTTTTAAAGGAATCTAACACTGATGAATCGTCTTTTTCACAATTGGCACTAGGTGAATGTACAGAGGTTAAATTATTTAATAACAAAGTTCTAAATGAATATGTAAAAGATTGGCAGGTTGGATTAATGTTCCGGATACCGTGGCTTCTAATAGCTCCAAAAAAGTTTTCTAGAGGATCTTGATTAATATTCCGGCAGGATAAATAGGTGACACCTTCTTTTTGGAATTTCTTCCATAAATACCGAAACCCTTTTAGGGTGTGCACCCAATTATGAATTGTTGGGGGTTTGTACTTGCTGCCATTAGATCGTAAACATCTCATAGATTCAAAAACTTTTAAAGCTTCAAGCCAGAAGTCGAAATGTGGAGAATCCTTGCTAACTGCACATCTGAGTCGGTTCTCTTGCACATACTTTGACCCATTTACGCTATCAAAGCATTTATCCATAAAAAGAACCAACTCTGCAGTTTCTGTAGCGTTAGTAGGTATGTTGTGTGGTGCTGCAAAAAAAATATTTGTATTTAATTGTTACAAAAGTACTTGCAGATGCAAATCATATATGGGTACTGTTACGTAATGTTTGATAGTAACAATTAAAAAAGTGATCAAAGACTCTGTATTATTTTAATGAATCTAGTTTGAAAAAATAGGTAAATTAAATATTTAATAAATTAATAAAAGAATAAATAAACCGAGAAATAAATCAATTCATATACTTACACAGACGTGCTAAACCACGTAATAGAGAAGCCACTCGCTTACTGAAAATTTGGGCAGCATACGCAACTTTCATTTTTTTTCGATTTTGAATATGTAGATTTGTGATTTTATGAAGCATTCTATAATCTGTGTCTTCTTCTACTTGATCAAGGGAAACAAGGTTGGCAATATGCTCCCATTTGGCCGTCATAGTTTTTCCCTTTATTTCATATTCAATATCGTGGTCAAAAAGCAGGTTCCGCATACATTTTAATAAATGTGGAGGGTCATAAAGGGGCACAATTTCCTTATCATTCACTAAAAAACCAAATAATCTATTTTCTTGATCTCTTGACTTGAAAATTCTATTTGTCTCTGAGTACAATAAATTTATAGCGGACCTATTAGGTGCTCCTTGATCACAAACTGTGCCAATTACTTCCAATCCAGCGCTTTGTGCAGCTATGATGTTGGTTTTTAAAGTATGAGCTATCATATCTGATTTCATGCCTCCTTTATTAAAATAAAAAGAAAGAGGCTGCTTCCATTTTTTAAAGATACCGCGAGCCATGAAAACCATACCCTTGTCTGCGATAATTGGAACCTTTGTGGATTCGGTACCGTTATCTTGGAATCCATCAAACGAGTCTGCACCAGTATTATATTGAATTGATGGCTCTAAGGCTATCTCGTCAAAAATAATAATGCAATACCTATTCCGAGGATCCATCTTCTCAGCAGTTAATTTTAAATGATCAAAAATGTGAACATTAACTCCTGCTTTAAAGGGAACCTTGTGCAATAAATTTAACAACGTCTTTCTTGATGGCAATGCAAAAATGAGTTGTAAAAATTTATATCCCTTCGGACTCTGCTTCATTACTGCCAGAGCAAAAGTTTTGTCTGCCAAAGTATACCTTCTACCTTTTGGAGAGATGGCTTGATTTTTTAACTGTCCCATAAAAAAAATAGCTGAAGTTTCATTTAACTTTAGTTTTAAAAAATCTTCTGATAATAGGACATTTTGTGCTTCTTTTAAACGTCGTTTTGTTGTAGCCAGTTCACGATCCAGTCGCTTCGCGGTTTTTCTAATATTTTGTGCCACTCTATAAATCTGTTGGGCTTCTATCGGAACATCCTTGCTGTGTCTTAATTTTCCAGTTTTTAAAATGTTCATTTTCTGTCTTAAACCTGCAAGTAAGGAGGTAAATTAATGGTGCATAATTATTCAAATGAAATTTAGTGAATTACATAGATTATGTAACTCATCCACCACATATTTATTTACTGACTATACCTTATTAGAAATTAATTACCTTTCCGAGAAGATTGAAAACTGCACTTCCGCAATGAAGTATGAGAGGTGTTGCCTGCTTCGACTGATATTGGAATGCAAACAGGAAAACTTGATGTGAATTCTAAAATACACTCAGAATTAAATTGTGGATTTCAAATTTACAACCAAATGAGTTTAGTTTTTGAATAAAAATGACAATATTAATATTTCATTTCAAAAACTATAAACAGTTATGCAGTGTTTTCATGAAACAATAGTAATTAACTTGTTGAAAAAGCACAATTTTCATCTACCAGTAAATTTAATCGCCCAATAAGTACTACAACAACGATTGTGTCAACAATTGGTAATCATGTAATTTACCGGGAGATTCAAGTTATGGGGAGGTGAAAAGACCGAGTCTAACATTGACTAATTTGACTCAAGAGAACACTGCTTTAGTTGTAAATTTAAGATATGCAAATTAATTCAAACTATTTGATTCAATAACATTGCCCTCCAAGGCTAAAACGAACATGTAGCATGTAATATTCATTGAAATTAAAACTATACCTGTAGGCAATGTAGGGGATTCACATTGTGGTGTTGATACAGATGTTGAACATTCTGCTTCTTCCATATCTAAAACACATGTGTTATACTAAAAGAATCACAGCTGACTAGCTAAAATATGCTATTCATAATAATCCATTGGGGTTTTTGTTTATAATCCTAATGTGATTCACTGACTGAAAATTATACCAGTGAAGCGGAATGTATCATACCTTGTCTCTCGCGTTGTCTGCATATTCCAACATTTAGAACAGGTACAGCATCATATTTTAAATTTGACCCTCTCCTGCCACATGGGATGATTGAAGATTCATCAAAATGATTATGGCACACCCTGTATGTTTTATAAATAAAGGTTCGATCTTTCTGATGCAGTAAGGAAGATGAAATAGCATTAAGCCACTGTGTTTGTAACTATAATAAATGCAAAAAACTTCAATATTTATATCTATACCATAATACATCTTAAACTTACATGTGGATCCTTCGGAAATCGATGCATTTTAATACCTTGCCCGCTTCTAACCTTACATGTAGGTACACAACAATAAATAACCATTTTTCTGTTAAAATAATAAGCACTATTTAATTATTAATAGCCAATGTCCTTTATCCTAAAAAAAAAACGACACGCTTGTAAAATATAACGACACGTAAACTTTCACACACGCTTTCACAAACATGAAACTTAGGTTAAGAAAGCATAAATCTCAACACGTGATGTGGCGGGCAAGCGGTTTATTTAAATTTTAAATAAAAGGTAGAAGAGGTGGTAGATAGCAGCGCTAAAGTCGTCTGGTTGACAAACTAATTCCTTGAACCAATTTGTCCATTACAGTTATCCACCCCTGCAAGCCTTAAAAGTGATCAACAAAAGTGACAGCCACACCTTAAAAGGCAATAATAAACTCTCCCACTTCCCAGCGTTCCCAACGCTTTTGTAATTGTTACTAAAACTAAATGTTTAAACTGTTGACTTGTATTATTCGTAAGTGAAGGTTGTTTTTTGATTTCCTCATGCCAAATCAGTTGCTTAGGGTACAAGATACTCTCCAAAGGTACCTATGCACCCTCTTACAAGGCTTCGGAGATTGAGTAATCCAACACAATGGTGATCCGCATGCAACTCAATTGTCGAGGACTCGTTAAAAAATCTGTAAGCGAAGCGATTAGGAAAGGTTTGTAGGTGTTTACCGCAAAAGCGTAATTATCGCCGCTTTCGTGGACTTTAAGTTCACCAATTAACAAGTAAGGCATTGGCAAAGGGACGTTTTTCCTTTTGTAACCACTATATTAATAGGTTTCCTGGTCTGAATAGTGAGCATGAGACACCTAAGTACAACAATGCATAGCAATTTAGTTCCGAGATCCCCAAACAGCGTTCGAGTATCTAATCTCTATCTTCATGATGAGGATGACCTTGTCAGGTTTTTTTAGCAATGACAAGACACCTAATTTTTATGTCCCCATTTGCTTTTAAAATAACTGTAAAATGTACCAAATTAATTAAATTTTAAACTAATGTATGAGGATGATCAAGAAGGCCAATTCAAGCTCGCATGTAGTAATAGTGAAACAAATGCCAAATTACTGGTGGTATTTCGCCACAGTGTGAAAACGATTGGTACTCATGCTATTTGTCTGGAAGCTGCAGCGGCCTGGCGACTTCTCGACTGCTCATAAACATGTTACACTTTGAATATGCCAAAGCATTAATGAGCTTTCAATACAAAATTAAATTGGTCTCTACTGAGCCTAAAAAAACCTCAGAACATTTAGGTGAGTTTCGATAATAATCTTCTAAGTTCCTAGATTTGTACAATTTGTGGGTTTGTTCTTGTATGAAGAGCAACCGCCGAATATCAGAATCTCTTCATCCTCTATTAAAATCAATGCTGCTAATATTTCTGGATTCATAGATTCGTATGCCAGACGGTTTAAGCAAAACGTGGATCCAATGATCGCATTCCTTGAATCTTATTATTTTGTTGGTTTTTTACATGATTTTTTGATCATTTTATTTGATACTGTTAATTTTGATTTGGTATATAAGTATTTTTTTAAATCATACCAACATTTTCACAATTTTTTTCAGAGATAGTTTGTAGAGTTCTGATTTGTTGATATAGAAATTAAGACTTCTGAGTGTTACTTCAGTTGCATTTTCAACTGAAGTGATTCTACACTATGTACACCGAGAGTTATGGAACATCTATTCTAGTAATTGCTTAGCAACGTTCAGCATAATGAGAATCTTGCCCCCCCCCCCCCAAAGCTAAGTTTATGCGGAAAAGAATTCTTTTTGAGCGCATGTCACCAAAAAAATGCTGTTACTATCTGATTTTATGCATCGGATGCCCCCACACCTTCTATGCAACAAAAATGTGATTCTGGATTGCGCTCACTTTTTTTTAGCAGAAGAAGGCGCTTAAGTTTCTTATAGGACGCACAATTAGAGACTATTACACTAAACAATAGTGGAAGAGAAGGGTTGAGGCATGTGCACATGCAAAGGAGGAAATTTGTTAATTCAATGGAGGAGACGTACTATCATTTGATGTGTAATAGGGATGGCTAAAGCGTTGTCAGTGTTTTTCGTTATTTGTCCCATACATATATGTATTGGCGTTTTATGTTACAGTGACGTTCAACCCGACTTTCAGGGAGTAGGCATTTTTGCATATACTACTCAATGGTGTCTCAATTTCCTATAGATTTATTGCACACCTTTAGGTCATCAAAAACAGATGTTTCAAATAAGAGTTCTCTTTTGAACCACCCTGTGTATTCAAAAATATTTAACTCATTTAACTTTTCTGAGAAATTTTGGTGTATTGCTTCCACATTTCAAGCTGTAATGAATTAGTTGCATTCGAAAGGTGAGCAATTTCTAGCACAAGCAAGTTCGATGGAAGCAGCAACTTTTTGATGTACAGTCAGGGTCAACAGTAATGAACACACATACTTAAGCAAGTTGACTTAAAAATTCATTTTTTGTATTTGGGGTCTGCTTGCTATTTTTCAAGGTTAGAAATATTTTGTGAGAGTAAATCTTGGTGGTTTTCTACTGTTTCCCAAAGGATGATTAAAATGGTATTGCTATGTAGCCTTTACCTGAAAAGGAAAAAAAGCAAATAAAGGATGTACCATTGCGAGATCCGTCATCTAAAGAATCCAGTGTTGCACACAGTTTAGCAAATCAGAGAACTGTTCAAAATATCTTTGGATTAGCTTCCTTTTCGAGAAAAGTGATGACTGCTTCATTTTAACGTGGAAATTATACCCTTATTTCAGTACAGTCTGATACCCAAAAATATTGTAGGTACATAATTGAATGAAAAATTTAAAGTCTCATGTTAATAATTTAACTGACAATGTAAATAAACGGAGTTTTAGCTGAGTCTGCTGTACCAAATTAGCGTATTATGCTGAAGCTTTCATATCCGAATCTTTTATAGATCAGCATCTACTTGACTAAACCAAGCCGACTACCATGGATATTTATCTGTATAAATGCACAAGTGCAAAGGGTACATTTACACCCCATTTTCTCTCCCCTAAATTGCGGACTGAATTTAATTTCTTTACCATATACAGTAGAGTCGCGGTAATCCGAGCCCCGGTAATCCGCGTTTCCGTGCAATCCGAGGTTTAAAAGAAAGAAAAAACTTGAAAACTCAAAACCTTTTATTTTCATGTGGGTAATGCAATATTTTGCTCTACTCGCTCCAAGTTAGGGGGTGACATGTTGAAGGTCTTTGACACACTACAACTCTCACAGGCCTAGTTTTAAAAAATAGATCAGTACGCTATTGTCTGCTTTTTAAAGTCGTAAACGCCTATAAAGACTATTTTTATGTACCAGGTAACACCGTTTATGCATCTTTAACTTTAAACATGTATTTTACATTAAATTTAGCCTAGGTATGATACAAAATAGATTTGTTTTTTAATTTTTCCGGGCAATCTGAGGTATCGCCAGCCCCAATTACCTCAGATTATCGAGACTACTGTACGGGTCTTGCATGGATTCTGTTGAATCAGTACCGTGCATTGCTATTTTAATGTTAATAAAATGAAAATATCTACGCGCATGTGCGGTGACAGCACATTATTCATACTGGTTAGTACGATTGAAAGTACTCATGTTACTATAATCCATTAAGGCAGTGCTTTTGCTGGATTCGAACGGTATTACCAAGGTTACTATTACCGTTAGCTTAGCCAATAATTGCAGATTTCACTTAGTTTTGAACATGATCAATCAGTTTGAGGTTATTTCTTGGTACATGGTGAGGCATGTGCTACCTACTTATGTAAATGATACCTAATAATAATGTTTATTTTACTGGTTTACATATTTATACCTTGCTGATTCGCGTTTTGATTCTGAACCATGAATTCACTTTATTCAAGTTTAATTCGTTTTACTTTTTATTTGTTGCGTTTATTTACCCCCCTCTCAACTCGTTTCTGGATGCTCTACTGACAATGGAATAGAAAGGCCAAAAATCACAAAAAACTTTCCTTAGAGTTTTTAGAATAACAATGTTACTTTAGGTATCAAGTAATGTTAAGTAAGTAAGTAAGTAATTTATTGTGTTAATATTGAAGAAATGCGTACACTCGTCCGAAAATCGTATAAAACAAACATAATATACATGAAACATATAGAACAATATTACATAAATAACATTAAAATTCATTTAGAAAACAAATAATTAAAAAATACAAACAAAAAATAACTTAAAGCGTTAAAGTCTCGAGGTCGTTAACTAAAAACTCTTGGATGTTATATATTGGATTTTTGCGAAAAAAAGTTTTTTGGAAAAAAGTTGTTCATTTAGAGATTGGAAACAAGAAGGTAAACGGTTATACTATACAGGGCCCCAATAATTATGTGCCGCTTATGCGACGTTCTTTTCATTGCTGTAGAATGAAGGTGCCATATACAGACCGAGGATATCTTTAAAAATTTGTTGAGGCATTGGAATTCTCTAAATTAATGGCATCTTAGTGTTGCATGATGTGCACAACTTATCTTGCATATAACACACTGTTAATAGACACGTATTCGCGGCTGTTACTTAACTAAAACAAGGAAAATAGAGATCGATTACATCCAGCTTCAGAGAAAAAAATATTAATATACTGGTAATTTGAACATCATTAACCATTATGCTTGGAAATGTAAAACTAACATATGAGGAAATTGTCACTTGAAAAAATTTTTTTTTAGAATATTTAGTGTAAGACGAAATGAAAGCGAACGAAAACAAATTGAAGTTGATCTTAATTTAAGAGCACACACTTTTTATGTGTTGGTTCTCCATTTGTCTTAAGTTTGTCTATTTTTGTTTATTGTATTGTTTAAAAACAGCAATAATTGGAATAGCAATTATTAGACTTCTGAATGTTGCGTCACTTGCACGTTCAACCGAAGTGATTCTAGACTCCGTACACTGAGGAATATACACCATCTGTTCTAATATTTACTTGACCCCCCCCTCCCTCCCTCAAAAAAGAAAATGCCGAAAAGCACACGTCAACATATTACATATTACACAAATCACTAAAGGTATACACTGTGTCCAAGATGGGGATAGATAAAAGATACGGCAGTCGTCAAATTGAGATAAGATGCGCAATTAAAAGAGTTTTAAAGAAAACCAGAAAATTCCAATTACTTCCGAAGATACGCCAAATAAACCGAAATTTGTCGATTTTGTTTTGCAGAAATAATCATCTTTTTTATATGACTCGTAAGAAAAGTACATACTCAGGTAGCATTTTTATTACAAATACAACGAAGTACGGCACACAAAAAAATAAATGTAAATAAATGTTGGCTTCAACAGGATGGTGCAACCGCACACAACGGCCCTAATCTTACAAAAATACCAATCGGACAATTATCCACTTTCCAGGAAATAGCCCTTCTCGTTCCAGACCATTTGAAATACCTATACGCTGGAAGCTCATTCATAAATAACACAAATACAATTGGTCCTAGTATAGAGCCTTGTGGGACTCCGGATAGTACCGGTACACACATACTTCGCTCCCCTGATGGCATTTCTACAATTAGTTGTTGGTAGATAAGATTGAAAAAGACTAATGCTCCGATCTACGTGAGCGGCCAAAAGCGAGTGAACAAAGCGGACGGCGTGAGCGATACAGGCGACCAGAGCATTCTTCCGTCCTACGTGGGCGATGAGCAGTGAACGGACAAAGCGTTTGGTGCGAGAGGTGCTAGAGATATGACCGGCCAACGTGGCAATATCATAGTGACTTTTTGTGGAGAAGAATGTCTGTTGGTCGAATTATCGTCGAGTATTAGGTTACTGTTAATTTTACATTTTTAAAAATATCGACTATTATTCAAAGGCAAAAAAATAAAGAAAACCAACAAACGAGCTGTATTTGTAAAGATAAAGAATAGATGAATTTTCATCATATATGGAAAGCTACGGAAACCAGGAAAGGCAGCTACATCCGCCTTGTGCCTCTATCAACAGCAGAGACTACATTACATACAAATTCACATAAAAATGTTTCATTGAATCCGCTTTTAACAAATCCGTGCTGAGCTCTATGAACAATTTGAAATTGAGTAGGTTGAGAATTTATTGATTGCTCAAACACCTTTGAAAAGCTCCAAATGACTAGTCTATAATTGCAAACACAGTCTGGATCACCTTTTTTAAATAAGGGCGTAACCATTGCGCACTTAAGCTGTTGGGGAAATACTCCAGATGAGAACATGAAATTTATTAAGTGAGTCCATCTGTCCGTGAAACCGATAACTGCCAAACGCGTGGACCGACTTGGCAAACGTAGCACAGTTGACCTGATCCCGCAAGTAACAAGCCAATTGAATCAAATCCAATGACACCGTAGGGTCACACCGATGTGCTCCGCCACGACTCGTACACTTTCTGTCGATAGGGAGTCACAAAAATGAGAGTAATTGCGCTCAATGAATTGTCTCCTCTTGTTAATCCTATGATTATTTCTAGCTTCCTATATGTTGATTACTGCAGCAGTTGTGCGTGATGGTAAAAAAAATTCTAGATTAAGATTGAGGACCGAAAATGAGGATAGAACCTCAGAAATAAATAAATTGTCGATGCAAATCGCTAATTCACAGGTGTGGACACGTGTTAGTTCCTTTAGGGTAGGTAGTTGGACTTTAATGGTAGAGCGTTGGGCTGTAAAGGTCGGGTGTTCGAACCTGGGTTGAGGTAAGAATTTTTCTCTGTGACACAAATGGGAATTTCCTTAGACCAGTTTCGAGCATTCAGCCGGCTCATCCGAATTAGGTTTTCCTGCAGTTTTCATAATAATAATAATATTTATTGGTGATATATGTGTAGCTACGTATTTTCACTAGTCAGTAGAAGATAACACAATACATATGTATAACATTGAAATAATTAAATAAATAGAATCAACACAGTAAAAACATTCAACAGGTACAAAGTAGATAATATACGGCAATGACTAGGACAGAATCAGTGAAATGATATTGGTAACTGCGTAGGTATTTTAAGGAACGTTAAATTTATCGCTGATGTACTCTTCTAAAGAATAATAGGCTTTTTTTGTAAGTGAGTTTTTACGGTATTTTTGAACAACCCGAGACTTAGGTTTTTTATTGTACTTAGTAAAACATTAAAGAACTTCATACCATAAAAGCTAGTGCCATCATAAGACCATAATTACGACCTTCTGCAGAGGCACCTCTAATAAGCATTATGCGGGTCACTCTGTAATTGGGCGCAAGCCTGTTGAGGGCCCAGAACAAGAGAGGGATAATAAATAAATAAACAATTCATAAGGTAACCTGAGTAATATAAAACAACTGAGACCTTCCAGAATATGTACTCACTTACTTTCTCACTTTTCTTCCAATTTGCATTTTCATTATAATAGTGTTCGACCCGTATGACAACATCAGGGAATTTAATCTCTTATAATAGTGACTACTTACCCCGATATTTAATATATTGTGCCACCTTCTTTCACGGAAATGAAATTATTTATTAAGACAATATTAGGTAATAGGTTTTTAATTGAGGTATGTTTTTGCCATTTCGCATATACATATTCTCAACTAATAAAAATAAAGTAACGTCAAGTAATTGAGAAGAAGTATGCTTTTGATTAATATTATATTGGGTTTCTTGCCTTACTTTGTATGGAGTTTTATGTAATTCGCTATCAGTTTCAACAGTTTACCTTCGCCACTCAAATGTTAATTTTGGAGAGGCAATACTCTTAACACTCATGCCACCCAACCTAGTGACACTACAACTGATGTAAACTTAAAATTCGCGCAAGCGTTCACGTCATTTGACCCAGAACGCCATTCGGCAGAGGATCGAATCATTACAAATCCACATGTTGTGGATATGTACGCAATTTACATTAGCATTAAATAATGTTGGTGACTACACTGTCAGCTGCCAGTCGTCATGATTGAATGCTGCTCTTAATCTACAGCGCGATTTAAGTTGATAAAAAGGTAAGATAAAGTTTACACAAGATTTGCTCGTACAACGACTATGGTTTACTTATTTTTCCGATTTAGGATGTTTCACACATGAACCATGGATTCTGAGCATAGCAGATTAAGCACAATAGCGCGCATGCGCAGAGCACGATAGACATTTGCGCACTAAAGACTAAAGTAGAATATATGCCCTTAGGTAGGATAAACTTCAGCTAGTGCCTCATAGGTGGTACCTATTTATTTTCAGCATATGGCATATGAAGAGAACTGGAGACACTATAAAGCTGTTATGTTAAATTATATTACTATCGTGAATGTTCTCACATACAAAGGCAGTTTGTGATACAGAAACGTGCTAAAAATAATTCTATACCTAGATACAGAAATGATGTAAAAGGGATTAACGATTACGACAATGCAAAGAAATATCTCCAGGCAATACTGCCTATAGTCAATAGTTTAGTTTCCACATTGGCCTGCTTACATATCCACATCATAGAAGAGGCATCTCCCAAGTTCCCAAACCAATGCAAAGGTAAGTAAAATGTTTAACTATAATGATATATTTTTTCTTTTTTGTACGAAATATTGTAGCTTTAGTGAATTCATTGTTACTTGCTAAACGATATTTGATTAAATAAACAATGATCAGGTAGCAGAGTATTATAATTTTAGTCTGGCCTTCGTTTGACAATTTCTTTTCTAGTTTTATATTTCATTTTAAATTGCAGTTCAAATGTTTTGGCCTGCCTTTATTTCCATTGCATTTTTGTTTTCTATTTACAGTGGCACATCAATTGCAAAAAAGTATACAGTGTACGTATCATTAACAAATAAATGTAAAATCCTCAAAAATACAATAATAACGATGGGATATTTCTCTAAATAATAAAAACGTTTATTTAAGGATTAGACTTTACAAAAGTTAAATCTGTCGCGGCGCTGATATTTAGTATCGCGGAATTCTCGGGCGGCATTTGTGTTCACCATTAAATGATTGTATGAAATGAACTCGATATATGGATACTTGTTTCTTTCAGTTAAACTTATCTCGCAAACAATTTTCAATTAGCTGTCAGATAATTAACGGTAACATGACAGTTTAACGACACTACTTTGATCATTTACAAGCACATTGGAAATGAATTCAGCTTAACTTGGCTTTTTGTTGTTCCTAAACAATAAGTATGTATCCTTGTTAATTTTTTTTGCTTTAAAATCTTCAGTTATCCTTTATGTCAACATAAGCGATGCAAGTATGGGATATAAAATAAAAAAATTATCAAAGTCCTCGTTTGAGATGGAAGGGACTTCAGCGCATTTTTGTGTGGCAGATCAGTATTCCATTAGCCACTTTCGACTCAACCATCAATAACAGATCTTGTCGAAGGCTACTACATTCACTAACCGCTTCCCACTTTCCGCGTGCACCCGCAATTCGCTTTTAAAGTTAAATTCGGGTCGGGGGCTACCCATTCCCTTTGACGGTACCCACTTCCGACGTCTCGTTCACCCGCAATTCGCG